>NC_060953.1:67714449-67716968 GCF_022045245.1 Lucilia cuprina | reverse complement strand
TCTAGTCTATAGTTTAGTCTATAGTCTAGTCTATAGTCTAGTCTATAGTCTAGTCTATAGTTTAGTCTATAGTCTAGTCTATAGTCTAGTCTATAGTCTAGTCTATAGACTAGCCTACAGTTTAGTCTAGTCTATATTGTTGTCTATAGTCTAGTCTATAGTTTAGTATATGGCCTAGTATATAATCTTGTCTATAGTCTTTATACTACGGTCTATTCCAAAGTCTAGGCTATAGTCATATATTTAGTCCAACATATAGTCTAGTCTATAAAATCGACATTGATGAGTAGAAAATTAGATGAACTCGCAGGCACATAAAATTGTATATATTTTTAAACTATAAAGTAAAAAAATTCGTTTCAAATCATTTTTTTATTAACTAAGTAAATGAAATCCTTTATGTGTTTTGGTTTGTTTCCGTTTATTAGTTTTTTCAAACTGTTTAGTTCCTTTTATAATGTAAATACATAAATATGCATGTATGTAAGTGTATTTAGTATGTTGGCAATACTTCACATCTAATTCATAATGTTATGATTTCGTAATAATAATAATGAATTCAAAATGGTACTTAAATATACTAACACACAAGTGTGTCAGTTTACTTATCTACATACTTATGTAAGTATGTGTAAAATGTTTCCTGAAATATCATGGTGTTATTGTATCACTTTTTGACAATATTCTTCGCAAATATAATGCAGAGAAGAAGTCAATTGCTTCTTTTGTGTTTCTAAATATTCTAAAAAGGAGGCATTTTCTCGTGAGGTCCTTATATTGCAGTTATTTTACATTTTGTTTATTTCAAAATAATTGAAATATTTATTTGGAACAAATACCTATATTTAATTAAAATCACTGGTTAGGATTAGTTATTTCAAAACTGCTGGGTGAATAAGTAGAGCCTTATATGTTTTTATATGTATGTACATGTATGTATATGCCTGTGTAAATAATCATTTTATTTCTCTTTTACATTTCGTATTTTTATGGCAATGCGGTAAATTTTAAGTAAATTATGAAATATTTTACCAAACATTTATTTAAGTATATATGTACATAGTAGTAGATGGAGTATTTTACAACCTCACACATACTTCGTTATACATAATAAATATTTTTACAAATCTGTGTATAATTTTCTTTTGTAAAATATTAAGTAAAATGTAAAATTATATTAAATATTATGTTTTTATTAAGAGAACAAATATAAAAAAAAAAACTTCTTACCTTAATACTTGCTGAACAGGAAATTGGAAATATAATTTATATTAAATATTTTTCTCTCATGTTATTTGTAAGCATAAAATTTTGATGTCTTTATAGTTTTTATACAGTTTCCGTTATATGTGATTTATATGCATAACGGTATTTTCCTTTTAATAACCCTAAAGTTGTTAAGAGTTATCTGAAATAAAATGTAAGAGATTTATGAGTTATTGTTAATAGAAAAATTATCTTTTTGTAAATTCATTAATATTTTTAAGGTAATAAAATATTAATTACATAAAATAAATCCTGTCGCATTAATTTACATATATGTAAGTATAAATCAGGAAGTAAAAATCTCAAGAAAATGTTCGTTATTAATAATGAATTTTTCAAGATTTTTTCTAGAGTAAATAATATTAATCATACGTTACTAGTACTTAATTGAAAATTTCGCTATAATCGAAGAACTAGTTTTTATCTATACAAAATTAAAGTAATTGCGAAAGAACTAAATTTAATCTATTCAAAATTAAAAAAATACTAACCGATAGAGTAACAATAGACCAGACCATAGACTAGACAGTGGTCTAGTGCACAAACTATTCAATAAAGTAGTCCATAGACTGATCATTGCCTAGTCAATTGACTTTTCAGTAGAGTGGTTTATATACTTGTGAATAGACTTGTCTATAGATTATTTTAAAAATCTGTTTCTATACTAGTTGTTTGATTACTTATTACATAGAATTGTTAGTAGAATGGCCCATGTACTAGTCAATAATCTAGTCTACAAACCAATCCATAAACTATTTCAAAAATTAGTCCATGACACAGGTATTAATCCCCTCATAAAGATATCAATTGCTTATTTATAATTTTCTTTTGATTCAAAAATATTCAAAAATTCGAATTTACTTATGTTTAAATAATGTTGAAGTATTATCAAACATATTTGGGAGCAAAATCTTAAGAAAGTTAAGCAATCAATCAATCTGAATTCATCATTAAAGTCAAAATGTCTGAACATTCTGTTTAATCAAAAGTGTACATGTCCCTTTATTATTAGAATATTAAATTTATATTGATATACTTGTAACATATTGAGATTTTTACTAAGTATTAGTTAAGTTTATATTATTCTGCATACATTTACAAATAATTAATTATATATATTTACATATATCTATGTTAGGGATACCTAACTTAGATAGATAGATAGATAGATAGATAGATAGATAGATAGATAGATAGATAGATAGATAGATAGATAGATAGATAGATAGATAGATAGATAGATAGATAGATAG
>NC_060953.1:67712041-67714349 GCF_022045245.1 Lucilia cuprina | reverse complement strand
GACTATAGACTAGACTATAGACTAGACTATAGACTAGACTATAGACTAGACTATAGACTAGACTATAGACTAGACTATAGACTAGACTATAGACTATTGACTAGACTTCTAATATATTTTATCAGAATGAGTCTCAAACACATTGACAAACTTTGTATACAGACTCTTAAATTGTTTATTTTAAAATAAGTATGAAAATACATGGCTGAATAGTTTAGTATTGTAGATATTTTTATTTGTATATACATATGTATGTGTATTCTTGTTGATGTGTATGTTTTGGCTGCAGATTAATACAATTTACAGACGGATATAAAATTATAAAATTTTATATGCATTATGGTACTTTTGTAAATCAAACATTTGAAAATTACGTGTAGTAATGACAAAATGTTATTAAATTAAAAGCCATTTTATGTGTCAGTTTATTGGCATTAGAAAAAATATTAGGAAGGTCCCAGTATTATGTGTTTAGTTTTATAGGCATACAAATAAACAAATTATTGATTTGAATAACAGTACTTTCTACATTTAAATTTATTCGTGAGAAATTTTTTTATAAAGTAGAATATATTTTTGCAAAAATTGGCTTGTGTCTTTTAATACTTATTATCTTATTATAACACAATATATATTTGTAACTTAAAAATATCAAAAAGTGTAGCATTTTATACTTTTGGCTTTCTTAATTTTATTTATTATTATTTTTGTTCAAAGAATTTTATTTATATTTACAATAAATGAATATTTATAATGAGAATATATGTATATATTTTTTAAAATTCTTCTATTTATATGCAACAATATACAAATATGTAATTTAATACTTAATAACTATAATTTATGACTTCAAAAATATGAAAATATTTTCAATATACAAATAACGTCAACATAGATGTCGTAAAATGTATTTCATACAAATGTATACAGATACTCTTATTTGCAATGATATTCCTATAAATTTGTAGAGAATTATTTAATTACTATATGCATAAATTTTAAAATATAGAAGCAATAAACTTACATAAATTTAAAATACATGTTATTTACAATGTAATTTGTAATAAAAATATTTAAAGAAAATTTATTATTAATCATACGTCTTATGTGCTCAAAAATATTAATGAACGTGTTGTAAAAGGTATTTAATTAAATATTATTCATACGTATAGTAGGTTGATACTAAAAAAATTTTTTTTTTGAACATAAATGAAGGCTCTATTTCAAATATTTGCTTCCATTATTTAAAGAAAAATGATTGCAAAATGTCATATAAAACTTTATTAGTGAAATGCATTAACTGTTTAACATATTTAGACTGTAATATGTCAAAATAAGCCTCAAACTAATTTCATGACCACAACTGTAGCTACTTAAAATTCCTGTTAATTCAAGTATCCATATATTTTCCTCTCTACAACAAAGATCTGTCATAAAATTTCTTATTATGTATTTAACTGCAGTAATATTTTTACCTTTCAATAAAATAAATATTAAATCACTAAAAAAATTGGCTCAAGAAAACATTTCTTTACTTACAAAAAAAGAAAAGTTGTAAAAAAACTGCAATTGACCACCATTATCAACATTTTCCAACAAATTATTGGGCATCTTAGAAAAAACTAGATTGTATAAGAAAACCTGCAAATAGTTTCATGTTTCTTTCCACTTTTTCACTTAGAAGTGGTGGTGGCCAACGATAAGTATTGATAATTTATATTGTTACCCAAATAAAGGTAATCGTAATACTTGTAAATTGCTTTTGTGTCAATACACTTAGAAAAATTAGAGATTCAATTTTATCTACAGTAAATAGTGTATTTTAGATTTTTTATAAGATATAATGACTTGCAAATAATAAAATTATTAGTTTGTAGTGATATCATTAGATAAAGTATAAATTCGATTAGAATATAAACTGTTTATTTTTTTTGTTTGGACTGTTGAAATTGGGAAACCTGAGGATTTTTACAATAGTTTTTTTTAAGTGTATCTTTTGTTCCGTTTTTGTCTACTTCTTAAATATCATCCAAATTATCGCTAGCCAGAAGCTGTGACAGTAGTTGCAGACATAATAAAGTGTTTGCCATAATTCAAAGCAGTATTAAAGAAGAAGAAATTAAGAACATTTTAAGAATTTTAAATGTTTAGATATTAAAAATTGTTTATTTTCACTAGACTAAGCTATAGACTATACCCGGGTTATAGACTAGACTATAGACTAGACTATAGACTAGACTATAGACTAGACTATAGACTAGACTATAGACTAGACTATAGACTAGACTATAGACTAGACTATAGACTA
>NC_060953.1:67709793-67711941 GCF_022045245.1 Lucilia cuprina | reverse complement strand
GTTATTTAGTTATTTAGTTATTTAGTTATTTAGTTATTTAGTTATTTAGTTATTTAGTTATTTAGTTATTTATTTATTTAGTTATTTAGTTATTTAGTTATTTATTTACTTAGTTGTT
Source organism: Lucilia cuprina (assembly GCF_022045245.1). Lineage (NCBI taxonomy): Eukaryota > Metazoa > Arthropoda > Insecta > Diptera > Calliphoridae > Lucilia > Lucilia cuprina. The sequence continues at coordinate 67,711,823 of NC_060953.1, read as the reverse complement.
TAGTTATTAAGTTATTTAGATATATTTTTGAGTTATTCCAATCTTGAAATAAAAATTTTATTCAATTTTTTTAAAACGTGTATATAATTATTCATTAAATTCATAAAAAAAGATGGATTTTTTCTAAAAGCTATCAGTTTTCACTACGAAAAAACATAACAAAGTACTCATTTTACACATTTTTTACACACGTTTGAATTTACACATTCCTATGAATTAGTAATTGGAAACTACATCATGAATTTTAGAATTTTTTAATTTTAATTTGTTTATAATTTTTGTGGAAAACATACAAACAAGTATCAAATCATAATGAATAATGAAAAACGAGGTAAAACGTGATTTATAATTATAAATAATTTAAAATTACCAAAACACATAAACATAATATCAACGAAATATATGCTTACATGTGCAAGCAGGTGCATGCTGGCTAATTATAGTTATACTAATATATTTGTAATTTGAGTTTAGTACAGGAATGCATGTGTAATTATTCAGCATAATAACCATTATAGTTGTAAGTAATTGAAAGAAAAATATACAACTAAAAATTATAAATGAAATTTAAAACCACTGCACTATGGCTTTTATTCTGAGAAAGCAATTAAAAAAAGAAAATAATTAAAATTGATTAACAAAATTATTTTTATTATAAAAACTGTCCAAAAAAGTTAGATTAAATGAAAAATTAAACTTTTTTTATTTGATATACAATAATTTTTTCATTTAAAGTTCCCAACATAATCTACCAAACGTTTGAAAATAATCATTTGTGTCTGTGATTGTTTTATTTGATATGACATGATAATATCAAATAACAGAAAGGCTTTTAGTACCTCTTTAATATTTATATTTAAATTTCGAACATACACAGACTATTTCCAACAGCACCACCACTACTATGAGCAATAAATAGTTTGACAGATGACGAACATACAGACATATACGTACATGTATGTAGTTTATAATGAATAAAAGGATAAATTAGATAGATATACAAACTAAGTAGTATCTTGTTAACACATATACATACAATCGAGATCATACACTTACTATTAAAAATATACTTAAAGTGAAAACAAAATTTAAATAAATAATGAAAATTTACTAATGTCTTTATGGATATGACCATTTACTTGATAATAGTAGAATTCAAAATTTGTAATTTTCAGTTAACTTTTATCACCCACTGCTCTTTTACACACATTAAAAATTATGTATATGCATGTGTATGTTTTAAGTACATGTACTTATGTAAGCGTATTGGTGATATTGTCAATGATAATAAGCTTAATTTCCCATATGGATATGTTATCATGTTCATCTGTCAGTGTTTCACTTTTGAATAATTTAATCTGCTCCAGTTGTTAGCTAATTATTACTCCTTTAACGCATTGTTGTTTTATGTCTATACGCTTACACAATAATACATACATATGTGTTTTCATTTGTGTGTTTATGTATGTGTACTTGTATGTAAATTTGATTGATATGTGAATCAAACGGATGTGGTTTACACTAACACACAAAACCTACATACGTATACTTAAATAAAATCACACTTACTTGCACTCACGTAAATACATACACATGCACATTTAAAATAGGATAAATTAAATTGTTTAATTGTACCGGTTCTACTAAATGTCTCTATTTATTATCTGGTGTATTGTATTTACAATGTTTGCTGAAGTATTCGTTTGATATGAGGAAATTAACACAACGCAATAACAATAAGTTACCAAATAGAGAAAATTAATCAGTTCTACATCACAAGGTATACTTATTTTTATACATACTAAAAAAATTCATAAAAATAACAAATAGTAAGAAATGATCTACAGTAGAGTCTAGTCTAAAGTCTAGTCTATTGTCTAGTCTATAGTCTAGTCTATAGTCAAGTCTATAGCTAGTCTATAGCTAGTCTATAGTCTAGTCTATAGTCTAGTCTATAGTCTAGTCTATAGTCAAGTCTATAGTCTAGTCTATAGTCTAGTCTATAGTCTAGTCTATAGTCTAGTCTATAG
>NC_060953.1:67699381-67709693 GCF_022045245.1 Lucilia cuprina | reverse complement strand
CTAAATAACTAAATAACTAAATAACTAAATAACTAAATAACTAAATAACTAAATAACTAAATAACTAAATAACTAAATAACTAAATAACTAAATAACCAAATAACTAAGTAACTAAATAACTAAATAATTAAATAAATATAACTAAATAACCAAATAACTAAATAACTATAACTAAATAACCAAATAAATAAATAAATAACTATATAACTAACTAACTCATTAACTAACACTAACACTGCAGCAACATTTACAAATGCTTTTAAAATTGTTAAAGAAATTACTTGCAACGTTTCTTTTTTTTTGTTTTAGAACGTTTTTTCGCCTTTTCCTTGGTATTTTCTTATTTCTTGTTCATTTTGATTGTCGTTGTTATTTGTGTTTTATTAAAATTTATGAAGCCTCAATGATTCTATTAAGATACACAAAAGTGAAGGCAGAGAAAAAACTTTTAAATTAAAAAAACATATGTATAAAAGAAACTGGTGGCTCTAGAAAGGGGAAAAATAGAGATATGGGCCAGATACAATAGGGATAAAAGAGGGTTGAAAAAAAGAAATAATATTTCTTATTAAATGCTGGTGCATACAATTATTTGTGACAATAAAATAACTTAAACAAAAAATTTTTTAATTTATATAAAATTATACATACCCTCATGTTAAGGTGTCATCCATCCCATGAATTTGAGTAACACTTTGCCTATGAGTTATAAATATTTAAGAATTTAAATTATGAAGATTTTTCTATGATATTTATCTGTTTTTTTTTTCGTAATAAGTGGGTTTTTTGTTCATTTGTTTTATTAATTAAAGGAAGAAATACTTTTTCTTGGTTATAAAACTTTTGGTCAAACTTATTGATTGCTGTGAAAATTTATGAATTACTAAATAGTTTTAATATTTTTTTATATTTCTGGTTCCAGTATTTTCGTTTTTTGGTTGGAAAGTTTACTTTAAATTATAACTATGGCAAAGTTTCTATAGAATAAAAAATATCAAATATTCAAATAGTTGTAAAGAAAAAATATTGGATGTTATTTTATTACCTCATTAGTTAGAATTCTGGAAAATAATTAATGAATATTTATTTGATGAAACTTTTCTAAGAGAATGGAAATGAAAACGAAGATAACTAGTGTAGAGAAATTTTTCAATTTCAAGAAAGTAAAAAATTATTTATTCAAATTTGTCAATAACAGATTTTTAATAATAAAAAAATTTCTATAAAACCTGTTTTAAAGTTTGAGATAACCTATGAAACGTGTTGTAGAATTAATTTTAACAAATTCTATTTTCTTTAAGAAATTTATTTTCATAAATTTTGCACGAATCTCATTTTCATTCCTTAGGTTGTTTAGAAAATTGTAAAATTCACTTTAAATTTCTTATATTTATATTGTTACAATTGTCCATAGAAATTGCAACATTTATGTTTGTTTAAAACAATTTTATTTTCAGATGTTTTTATATTTTTCAATTTATTTTTCTTTTACCTCTTAATATCTGCAATTTTATTGTTTTTAATTTAAACTGTTTTCTGTTCATATTCCATGAGAAACACAATACTAAAGAATAGTGGCAAATAAAAAAAAAATGAAAAAGAAACCGATTACATTTGAAAGTTTAGTGCCATTCAAAGTGTGATAAGTAAAATGTTTTCATATACAAACCTATACCAAGGAGAACATGAATAAGATTTCCCAATAATAATAGGCTTTTTTCAAACTCACAACAATAATAAGTCTGGTCAATAGACTGGGCAATAATAGTCCATATTCCAATTAGTTGATGAACTAGTATATTAACTGTTTATAATTTGGTGAGTTCATTGTCTATAAACTACATAAATAGCTTGAACTAAACAAAATGTAAAACATTTTCAATTACAATTCCATTACATTAGTAGTTATTGCAATTTCATTTTATAAATTAATAAAGCAAAAACTAATTACAATTACTTTTAATTACAACAGGTTATTGCTCAATTAAAAACTACACGTAATTGTATTCATTACCCTCAAGACTGTAAGCAATTACAATTACTTGTAATTGAAATAAAAAAGTTTACAATTATCATTACGTATTATTATAATTAATTGTAATTACAATTACTAAAAATGGTAATTGACAAAATTACACATTACAAATAATTGTAAATGACCATATTCATTACCTCCAAGACTGCTGGCAATTTCAATTATTTGTAATTGAAATAAAAGAGTTTCCAATTACAATACTAGTAATTATGATTATGATATTTTCTCTTATATTTTATTATTATTAATTTGTAAGTAGGAATATTTATATTGCAATTTAAAGTAATTATAATTACAATTACTAATAATGATAATAAGCAAAACTTCAATTACAAATAATTGTAATTGCTTATTGTTCAATTACATATTACAAGTAATTGACAGTACTTATACTGTATTACTTTTTGTATTTATTACCCCTAAGACTAGTTTAAAGACTAGTTAATAGACTATTTCAATAGAATAGGTCATAGACCTTGCTGCTCTGAAGTCTAGAGCAATAAAATTGTCTCTTCTCTTTTTATCTTCAATGTAAATTTGTGTGTGAATATATGAGATTGTATGTGTCGGAAAGGACTATAACTAACGATGTCTTATCTTCAATTTCAGTTTTGTGTTAAAACTTAAAAAAATTGCAAATAATAATAAAAACTGTAAAAAAAAACAAACCGTATGAGCAGCAATAGCATAAAAAATATTATACTGCAAGTATGTATGTATATGTACATATCTAAAGCAAATATATAGTCCCATACACACATACTAGAAGCAACGAACCAACTCTAAGCATCAGCTATTCATTGTAGTCGTAGTTGTGAGTGTGCAACACTTGAGATTGCAATTTTTCATAGAAATTAATTTTCACACCCGCATGTATGAAAAAAATTTAGAAAAAAAAAATTCGTAAAGAACGAAATGGAAAAAAAGTAACGCTCTAAAATATTGTAACGTGATACTTTTTTTTGGTTCATTCTTCTAACAGGAAAACCTCTTAAAACACTCTTGTAAATTGTCTGTTTAAATTGAAAAAATAAAATGAACATGAAAAAAAAAAATAATTTAAAGTATGAAAAAATTATATTTAATAAAACAACTTTATATATGGTAACGTTGCTTGCTTTATTTTGTTTTAATATTTTCTAAATTGCTCTAGTAGCCGTTACTTTTGATTTAACGCTTGTGTAACTTTTAGAGAAAACTTTTCCAGCAAGCTAAAAATAGATATGTGGCGAATTTTAAATATTTCTTACACAAATACTTGGTTTAGTTAAATTTTCTTTTTTTAGTATTTTCTATTTAAATAACGCGTCCTTTAGGGAATATGTTTAATTATATGGGGAGAAATGTATAAAATATTAAAATTAAATTTGTTTGTAATGTTTTTTCAAATAAAATATGCATTTGTTGTTAAACACCAGTCCAATAAATGTATTCTTTGCACATGACTTATTTTCTTTTTCCTGTTGTTATTTATACATTTTTCCCCACATAATGACAATTACGTTTTAGGAATTTAAATTTTATTGAGAAAATACGCCATTAATTGCGTTTTATTATTTTCATTTTCATGATTTTAAATAGGAAAAATTTTTTTAATTAGATAAGTTTAAATGAAACGTCACTTAGTTATTTATAGGTATTTTTGAAAATTTTGGCGTTTTCCTGTATTGCTAGTTAACTTGTTTAAATATGACATATTAATGTATAACTAACAGATCGAAAACCTTCTCTTTTGCTACACATTTTTCATAAATTATTAACTATGAAATTGAAGTTTGAATACCAAAATGTTCTTTTACTATAAAATAGTACCTTTATGCTGAGTGACATCTTTTGTTTTTAGTTTTTTGCCATGTACATATTTACTTTGTTAAAATGATTTTTATGTTTTTTAAACTTATTGCAGTTTTAAAGTATGCTTAAACAATAAATTTTCTTGAAAATTTTATTACATTTATTGAAGAAAACTTTTTGTTTATTTTCAAGGGATTACAAGTAAAAATATTGTAAAATGCATATTTTCATATTTTCCCATACATATTTGTGTTTAACAACAAAATATCTGAATATGGTTTTAGGTACTTTACCAAAAAAAAAAAAAAAAAGATAACCCAGTGAAATATTATTATTTTTATTGAATTTCTTAAAATATGACGAGGTTTTGAAGAGATCAATACCACGGCTGTAGTGTGTGACGAATTTATAATTTTTTTCTATTATTCAATATGCCAGAAAATAATAGTTCTAGCACATCCATCACTATTCCATATGACTTTCTGATTGCATTTAACAATGTCTGTCCATATACCAATATAGAAGTTAGTTGAATATATCTAGCAAACAAGATCAGAACTTATGATAGTTCTGATCTTGTTTAAATAAATATTATATGTATCTCAAGAGTAAAAGTATTGTTGACTCAAAATTAAGTATTTAGGATTCAGCAATTTAGCTATTTAAATAATTTAAAAACTACCTTTTGTTTGTGGATCTCTTTAAAATTGAGGCCAAGCAATTTCAGAGTCTGTTAACCTATAAACCATGTACAAGCATTTTGATCAAGTACTCGAGCTATCTAATATCTTGCCATAGAAGCTCCTTTGCGGAATGGTAGGTGTCATGAGACAAGCCCTATACATACCACAACTAAGAAAAGACAACAATTTAGAGTCAACAGAAGGAGCGTAACCAAGACTCACAACAGTGCAGACTTTAACCTCTTAAAGTTGCACAATCACCATACTGAAATGAATCTGTTGTTTTAGCAACTGTACCAAGAGACGAAATTGATCTCTAAAATATTCTGATCATCTAAAGACTCACCCCAGTGCATTTCTTAACCTCTTAAAGTAATTGAGATATAACATGTTGTTTATTTTTAATTGAAGAGACTTATTTTTGTGGCTCCAAGGTTATACGGCTATATGCTGAGAATGTTTTTAGTGTAAGAAAATCGTTCATAAATAAAAGATTGATTGCTACTACATGGATCACGAAGGAACCTTAACCAACTAACCAGCTCTCGTAGTATCAGATTATAGACATATCAATTCCATGTTAAATCATTCCAAGACCAAGAATACATTTGATCATCATATGTTTATATTTCCGGCAGACTCGGAGTATATATACTATACCAAATCAAAATAAATACTCCTAGGCCACTATCGGGCCTGTTGTGTTCCCTTTTCCCCGAAAAAATATCCCTAAATGTATTATTTTTCAGTGTTTGGAAACTCAGTTTCCTGGACGTAATTCCTAAGAATCAGTGTTAGTCAGGAATGCCTGACAGTAGCAAAGAAAGTACTAAAGAGTTTCACTGTCCTATCCACATGCTTTATATTCGTCGAAATCAGTATTTCCAATTTTGCATTGATGTGCTCGTGTGCTCCTGTGTGTCCACTCTTGCTCATTGAGTGTTCAAAGTTACAAACAAAAGTCTAAAACTTAACATTTTCCCTAAAAAAGAGTTTTTTTTAGTTTTAAACCATACAACGGGCAAACGTTGTTAAAAGGACTTAAGAACTAGTAAAAGTTGTAAATTCACCATAAAACCTATACTTATAATTCAGAAAAAAAGATTTTGTATAAATCAGTTTATATATAATTTTCTTATTATATTAAAAATTCACATCATTTGTTTTCTTAAAGTTTTATTGGGTTATTTTAGTTTTTCAAATATTTATTTATGATTATTTTTCGGTACATGTAAATATTTTGTCATTGAAAAAGGATTTTATAGTTTCTTTCTTCGCATTTATTTCTCCTTAGAAAATATTCAAAAATCACTTCTTAATAAAAAAAAGAAAAAGTGTTTCAATTTCCATATAATCTTTGATTTTTATTGAAAAATACTTTAAAATAAGTTTAGAGATCAATTGTATGATTTTGTAGACAAGCGTTTTTTCATTAAATTAAAATGTAAGTAAGTAAAATTTTTGGAAAAATTTAAAAGTTTCATACGAAGGGAAATTTTTTCATTAACATTTTTGTTTAGTGGAGAATTAAAGAAAGAAGAAGAAAGACTCATGTTGTTTCCTTGCTGACGTATGTGGTACCATAATTATTAACATTACAAATCACTCATACGTTTAAGGAAAATTTTAATACTTATTTAGAAGTTTTAAAATTAAAATTTTTCTATGGAAATTCAACTTGTCAAACGTGTCCTTTTAAAATCTTAAAAATTGCATTATTTGATTTTTATTTTACAACGACATTTTTCACTTAAAATTTTTAAATGTTTTTATTGAAGCCGTATTTAAATAATAAATCAAAGACATTTTATTTTAGCCTATAGTTAGAGTGGCATTTGCCAATTTATATATTTAAGTTTTGTTGGTTTTTGTTTTGAGTTGAGATTAGTTTGGACACTATCCACTTAAATGTAACGGATGAAAGGTGTTTACAGCAGGCGTTACTAAGGAAGTAATAAACATTAACAATTTTCTTGTTTTACAACAACAAATCATTATTTATTTTTAACTTTTACATTTACTTTTACACTTAAGTATTTTCGTTTTGTTTTATCTTATTTTTTTATTATAAGATTTTTTTTGCTATTAAAGACACTTAAGCTTTTTGTGACAAAAAAATGAAAGAAAGACAGAAAATCTTTAAATGGTTGACAAATAAATAGAAAAAGTGGTAGTTATAAAAATTTGTTAGAAAACAAAGTCTTCTTTCTCTTCATTTAAGTTTTGCATTGATAAATGTTGACATTTTTGGCAAGAAAAACTCTAAACATATTTAAAATTTATGGATTTGAAAAACTTTATGTTGCCAAAAAAACAAGGAAAAAATTAACTTGTAGAATATTAAACTTAAATAAAAAAACAAAAACTCTGTAGACTTAAAGTTTTTATTTAAAACCCTAAAAGTAGGTACTAAATAAATACAAAATATAAAAGAACGTGACAAACAAATATTTAGTACTAAAATACCAAATATTTGTTGACCTTTAAAAAGTGTATGAAAAAAGGGAAAATTTTATTTGTCGAAAAAAAAAATAAAGAGAAACTAATAATGTCAACAATTTTGTTTTACAACTATGTGCAAATGTAAAAGTATGTTATGTTGTTTTTGGTATTTGTTTTTCAAATAACTTTGTTTAATAATTTACACACAAAATATATGGAAAGTCTGTCAAAAACATTAGACCAATAAATGATTTATACGCACCAACTGTTATACGAACTCGACCTCTTTTTCTAGTTGTACTATCCCTTTTTTCCTCTCTCTTTCTAAAAGCCCTTATTTTTTACTCTGTAAATTAGTCTGTAGAGTTTTTCGTTTTTTTTGTTGTTATTGTTTTTATAAAACTACAACAATAAATAAGCACAAAATATAACAAAAATATTGTGATTTATGACTAAACCAGTGTGTTGGCAATTTTTTTTACTCTTCACACTCTCGTACTCTAGTTGAGAAAACTATAGAAACAATTGCAAAATTTTTCGAACATTTTTAGTGTTATGTTGTTTTGTGTTGTATTTTAAATTAATTATTTCATTATTCTTTCAATTTTGTTCGATATTTTTTTGTTGTTTTTTTCCACTTCAAAAATCGTGCTGCTACAAAACAACCTGACGTATGATGTTTATGAATTGTAGAAATTTCAAATCACTCATACGTCCAGTAGAAATTGAACAAAATATTAATTATGAAAAACATGAGAAATAACATTAAAATTGTAAGGGAAAAGGTTGTTTTTAATATTTTTTTTTAAATCAATAAAGAAAATTGAGAAAATTGGTTCATATCTAAATTTCTTATTAAAAAAACAAAATCGGCTGTAGATTTTTATATAACGCTCCTGTTGAGAAAATAGCGATAAATAGATTTTTATTTACGAAATTTTTAATAACCTTTCAATTGAAAACATGCAATTGAAAAAAAAATCGATTTTAACATAAGAATACAAAAATTGGTTGTAAATTTTTAGTTAACTCTACAATTGGGAAAACAGTAACATTTGGGTTCATTCATATTTCCATTTTTAAAGAAAATACATCAATTATCGGAGATCGCTTCAAAAATGAAAATCTTTGATCACTCAAATTAAACAAAAAATAGTCCAGTTCGAAATTTGAAAAGTCATTTCAATACAGGTTTCTTATTAACTTTTTAAAGCTTTCACATTCAACACTAAAATGTAAACTTTATAAACTCAGTATTTTACTCTCCTTCTTATAGAAGTACTCCATTACGTATGAGTGTTAAATAGAAATGCAAAATAATAAATAAATATCAATCATACACCTTAGTGTAAAAAATAAAGTTTTTCCACACTCTCTTTTTCTCCCACTTCTTCATAATAAAGCGGCAAAAAAGAAAAGTAATTTTTCTAGATTTTTTTCCGTTTCCAATTTGAAATGGTATGACAAAAAAAAAAAAAACATAAATAAAAACGAAGTCGGTGAAAAGTCTTTCGCAATAAAATACTAAAGCAGGTGTGTTTTTATTCACATTCTTATATGTTTTCGCATTTTCTAGTTGTATGAATTTTCATGATTTCTTTTTTTTTTTGCGCTGTAGTATTTAAGTTTTCCTTTTTTATATAGAACACATGTACATATGCCTGAGCTTGATTGTGTGGGTATTAAGGGTATATGGGTACCAGCATCACCACCAGCATCATCTTCATAATGGTGACAATAAATTATGTGAGTTTATGTTATAAAAATTGAAATTTATGTCACCAAATATCGTTAAGAAATTGTTACATTTCTGGTTTTATTTTTCGTTTTCTTTAAAAACCTATAGCAGCAACAACAACAACAATAATAATAGCAATAATATCAAAACTTTTATTTGTTGAAGATTTCCTCGGCAAGTTTAATAGGCAGCCGTAAATGAATATAACTTTTCTTACTTTAAAGAGTTTTAAATATACTTTTTTCTTTATAGCAAATGTTTTTTTGTTTGCTAAAAAGAATAGAAAGTATTAAGCTGTTAAAACATGTAAAAATAAAGTATTAAAGAACATATTTATAAGAAATAAACAAGTTTTATATTTGTATTTGACATTTAAGAGCTATATATGTATTAACATTTTGACTTTATTATAACTGTAAGTCAGTTTGATTTAAAGCTAAATCCCAACACAAACACAAAGGTAAAGTACCAAATGTGATGTAAAATGGAAAGTCCCACGCATTTACATGATTATAATAAAAATCTGCATAAAAAAATTCAAATTCTTTTATAAATTTATAATATTGTCTGAATAGATTTTTGTTAAAAAAATTCGTTAAAATGTAGCAGCAAACTGCCTTTAGTTCTACAATAAATTCTAAACATATAATGTGTTTTAGTTTCTTTCGAAACAAAAGGAAAAACAAAAAAAAAAGAACAAATTACATTTGTTGTCTAAAAAATATCAAAGAAACAGAAAAACATTTCCTATTTTCATCACAAATACCCAAAGCAGTACTTTGATATTCTTACAATGAACTCCACTTTTAAATTACATGTTTGTATATAGAGAAATCCCTTCTATCTGTTAGAATATGCCCCTGACACAAACTCTTTCTCTTTTTGATGCACAATTGCAACATGAATGCATTTTAGAAATTCTTTTTAGTTTTCATTGTTTTCTTTACAGAGTTGGGAAAAAAAGTAAAGGCTGGCAAAGGGAAACAAGTTTATATTGTTGTTGTTGTTGTTGTTGTTTTTTTTTTAAGAAAAAGTCAAAAGCACAAATTATCGCAATAAATGCTGCTGAGAAAACAATAAAAAGTTTTGTGCAAAAATTAAAATGAATGACAACCTTTTTTTGGTCTTGCTAAGGAAACGGAAACTAATGAAGTGTTTAAAAGTTTTTTTTTTAAATATATATTTCGAAAAAAATGGGGTTTGTTAAAGAAAATACTTAATGGATTTTTTGAATTATATAAGAATTTTATAATTTTTTTAAAGATAAAGAATTATAAATAACACTTTTGTTTACAAAATGTATCCCTATATTGAAAATTTATTCTTATTTGTTTCTAAAGATTTTGTGGCTGTTTTTTAAGTAACAATCTTCACTGGCAATGAGTCATAGCTACTGTCATATGCAGTCGACTGTCTATGAACAATATTAGGCCGATGAAAGCTTAACGTGACCAACAGTATGTATTGAAAGCGGCTAGACTACATACTAGACTATAGACTTGACAATATATTAAACTATAGACTTATAGACTAGACTATAGACTAGACTATAGACTAGACTATAGACTAGACTATAGACTAGACTATAGACTAGACTATAGACTAGACTATAGACTAGA
>NC_060953.1:67697203-67699281 GCF_022045245.1 Lucilia cuprina | reverse complement strand
TCTAGTTCAGTTCTAGTTCAGTTATAGTTCAGTTCTAGTTCAGTTCTAGTTCAGTTCTAGTTCAGTTCTAGTTCTAGTTCAGTTCTAGTTCTAGTTCAGTTCTAGTTCAGTTCTTGTTCAGTTCTAGTTCAGTTCTAGTTTAGTTCTGTTCTAGTTCAGTTCTAAGTATTAAAAATTATTAGAATTTTTAGTTTAATTTACATTATTTCCTACTTAAATCTCTTTTTCGTAATAAAATATTTAAAAATATATAAATCTTATTTAAGCTAAATGTCAGCAATTCATAATGAGTTTCCATACAAAACATTTAGCATTCTTTTTGTTTCCCCAACTACAAAAACTGTACGTAATTATACAAATTAAAAAAGCATATAACAAGAAATTCATACAACATAAAAACAACGAAGAAAAAACGTTTTTCAGTGTGTCTTTTTTACCTTACCTTGTAGCCATGGCTACATACATATGTATGTATTGCAACAATGGTTACGGCTGCTATTGCCAGTGTTGTTTTTGTATTCTTTTTTTAGGTTTGCTGTAATTCATTGTACACAGCAACAACAATAATAAAAAAGTTGCAATACATTGTGGCCACACAAAGTAACAAGGGCAGAGTTCCACAGCCGTGTCAGTATTCCAGTAGTTGTAATTGCACCTAACTGCTAGTATCCCAGTCTAACACAATTGTGGTATTAAACCAAAACCATAAGATGTATCTTTGTGCCTTTTGGTCACATTGTTTTAACTCGTATTTGCCATACAAACAAATAAACTCATACTTAAACAAACACTCACATGTATACATAAGTATATTTGCAAGTAAATATATGTAACTTTTCTAGCTCTAATTTTTGTAAATCTACAGATTTACGCACATACAACGTACAACAACTTTAAACGACTAAAGGTCATGCTAGTAAGTAGTTTTACCCAACAAACATAATGGCAAAATTTTATTATCAGAAATGGAATAGCTCAAAAGTTTAATCGTAGATAAATCGAAGGCATTCTTTAATGTTCACATTAATATGATCGCAAATGCTAAAAGATCATATTTTATTGTTGGATGTGTTTTTTAAAAAAGTACATATGCACGTATTTAGCAATTTTTGTGTATGTGTGTACTGCCTGAGGGAACATAAAGATTTACGCAAATACACTCACAAACACTTTTCTGAATAATAACATCAATACTTCCTTTAACGCTGTAGGTATCTTTGCAGTTAACCTGACTATTCCACTGATAACAAACACTTTATTATTAAGTTCTGCAATAACTCCAGAAAAAAGAAACAGCATTTTATTGTGGATCTAATGAAAAATTATTATACTTTAAAGCCATTATTAAAATTATCATGAATTATCTTTACCACATAAATTGCTATTCGAAGTCAACAACTAAAGAAATGGAGTTTTAAGATTAAGTAAAATTACTTAAAATTCTCAAGTTAAAAGAATGATCCTTATGTTTTTCTTATTTCTGTTTTTATTAAATATAATTTTTTGTATTTTTGTGATTTTCTTGGCATTATGCTAATGAATTGAAATTACAAATAAATAAACAATTAAATAAGTTTAGTGTACAATGAAAATGAAACAACAAATTAAAAAGGATGTTTTCTATAGCACTAAGTATCTATTAGACACTGCCATTTATCCATGACACAACAAGTACTTAAGCATGCTGGCAAAGAATTTCATTTGAATCCTGACATCTGTTAACAGTTTAAAAATGCAAAAGCAAAAATTAATACAATTCTTTTTATACCTCTTACTCGTTTTCTCAACTTTACTATTGCATTTAGTTATTTATCTGGCAGTAAAATACGATTTAAGTGAATTTTAAAAATTATGGTAATATTTGATATTAACAGTGTAGGTGAATACGTTACGTGAAAATAACTAGGAAAAATATAACTATTCAAATTATTATTAGTTTTAAAATAACTAAACAAATTTTCTATTCGACTATAAATTATATACTATAGACTAGACTATAGACTAGACTATAGACTAGACTATAGACTAGACTATAGACTAGACTATAGACTAGACTATAGACTAGACTATAGACTAGA
>NC_060953.1:67688181-67697103 GCF_022045245.1 Lucilia cuprina | reverse complement strand
TGAACTAGAACTGAACTAGAACTGAACTAGAACTGAACTAGAACTGAACTAGAACTGAACTAGAACTGAACTAGAACTGAACTAGAACTGAACTAGAACTAAACTAATCTACTTCAAAAATGAAAATTACTTTTAAATAAACTTTTTAATTAATATTATTAACTTCTTATACATAAATAAACTATAATTTAAACTCATATGAACTTTACTATCTCCCTTAAATAACTCTAAGTATACTGGTTAATCATTCACATTCAAAAAAAGAAAACTAAAAAAGTAAAAAGTTTCTTGCCAACAAAAACATATTGTTAAAGTACATACAAACATATATATTTGTTGGATGGTTCTTTATTAATTTCCTGTGAAAGTTTTATTTCATTTCTATCTCATTGATTCGAGAGGTCATCCAAAAATACTTTTTTTTTTCTACCAAATAAAAATTAAGGGAGAAAAGAAGCAGGAACAAGCAGCATATCAGTTTTACGGAAATTATGAATATAACTTTGATTTAATTTGTATGGAAATAAAAAAAATATATATTAAAAACTTTTTTCTTCCTCGACCCTGGACCATTTTTTGTGTGCTGAATGAATACTGCTAGTGCTTATAAACAGACATACACACATACATATACATAAATAGTTGAAAGTAAATGTGATTGTATTAATGGTTTAAAGGACACGTTTGCTGGGAATATATAAACCAAAAATATTTTCTATATTAATACATACGTATATTTATTTTTTTTTACTTTCAAACTTTTATTCATTCACCTACATTGAACATATTAACAAACTAATGAAATAAATTTGCGATTACCGAAATAAAAATTTCATAGTGTGTGTGTGTCTGTTTGTTTTTTTTTTAATGTAGAGCACTTATATAAATTTTGTATTTTTTTTTGTTTTTGTTGCCATTTTCAGAATTTTAACGACTTTCTAAAGGCCAAAAAAGTGAAATCAATAATATAAAGAAATTGTTATGCTATTGAAAAAATAAAATAAATGGGAATTGAAATAAATATAAGAATATTAAAATTAAACTTAATTTAATAGAATAGAATATAAATAAATCGACAACTTTCACCTAACACAAATTTATTTGGTTTAAGTAAATTTTGTTATACCCAGCGACATATATTCATACGTATGTTGTTAGAGTTTAGAGTTTTAAAGTTTATGTGAGTTTTTTCGTGAAATTATAGGTAAAATTTTGATTTACTTGGGTAAACTTTTATTATAGTTATTTTAAATAAAATTTGAATGTTTGTAGTAAACATTTTTTTTGTTTTCCATAGTAACCACATAAAATTCGTTACAGCCGGCTAAAGTTTACCATGTCTTTTTCCCCGATTTCATTTTGAAATATTAAACCATAAACAAAAATCATAAATGTATATTTTTATTGCTTTTCAGCTTAATTTTTTTATTATTTGTTATATTGGCTATTTAATCCCTTGCTAGGGATATCATATGAAAGCGTGTTACAATATCTAAACGTTCATATATCTCAACTTATAGTTTCATATTTCTTGATAAATTATAAAAGACATTTACTTACGGAAATATTAAGATTGCATTACAAAAAACAAATCACACAAACTCTTACAGCAAATGTTTTGGTGGTGTGTGAAAGGAGTATAAAAGTATACGGTTTGTTTCTTTTTTGTTGTTGTTGTTGGATGGTTAGAAATTTTTGGTAATGCCAGCCTGTTTCAGTGTCTGTGTCTATGGCCATTAATGTCACACATAAAAAATACTTATGTGGTTGCAACCTTATTTATGTTCTATTCATATGTGAGTAACTTACATACGTACATGTGTAATTGTAACTGTGTGTATTTGCAACACAAGTGAAAAAGCTGTGTCAGCTAAATCGACAAAAATTCTTGTTCTTATTAGTTTTTTATTATTATTATTATTATTATTATTATTATTTTTTTTTGCTATAAAAAGCAACTTTTAAATGTTTTATTTTAGGTTTTCCTTGTGTTTGTAAAAAATATTTGTTTAGTTCTTTCTATGGTTGTCACAAATAATTGTTTGTAACTCTCTGCATGAACTTCCACTTCAAATAAATTTGTTTTAGATTATGTCGATTGTCATATTATTGCTTTTGAAATTTACTTTAGATTCATGTTACCTTTGTAACTTGAATCACATAAATTACTGTGTATGTTATTTTTTTGTTCTATTTTTTTTGAGGCCATAAAACCAAAACCGAAAACCAAGAAATGATGCATGATTATATACAAGACAAGGTGAATGAATACGATAGACAAGATTGAAAATTTCAATATTACCATGAAAATCTATGTTATTTGAAAATGTAGTACAATGAACAAAATTTATATCTATATATCATTTCGAAGCAAAGAAAAAAAGATCTACACAATCCATGGGGGAATCCATAAAATATGGAAATTATTGCTGCTGCAATAAAATGAATTTTTATTATAAATCAATAGATGTGCAAAAATATGTGAACAAATAGGTTAAGAAATTAAACTTTTAAATCTTTAAAAATATTTGGAATATTAAAAACAATGAAGTTGGTTTTTTCCAAGTAAATTGCCTTTCTTTATTTTCTAAAACTAAGCAGAGTTTTATTGTTTGTGTTTAAAACAGTTAAATGCTACTCTTTAAGAAAACAGCAACAAATGGAAGAAATTCATTTGTACACAATTATTTCAGTTTCTTTGTCTTGTGGTTTATATAAGACCTTTTTCTGATTAGGAGGAGTATAGCAGGGAGTTATACTGCACATTTATAATTTATTTTCCAAGTATTTGCTTTTGCAGCAAGAACAATATAACAATTGTTTAAAGTCATGTTTACACAATCAGCCATGAAGTTGTTAATGATTTTCTAATGAAACTATAATACATTACAAAAAATAAACGAGGTTCCCTTGAAATTTAAAGGAAATTTGTGTTTTTAGTATTATACTTGGTGGTATTATGTTTGACATTATGTTTGTGGAAATCTTTCCACTTATGACAAAACTTGCATTTTCCAAACTTTCAGGGATTCAAAAACTTTCTTGTCTAGAAGTTATCTTGAAGTTTGATGGTACATGTTGGGGTATAAACCGGAGAAAAGTTCATGGGCTATTTAAGAGGGCCAGTTGTATTGTTCTATACCTTAAAAAAGCTTCAAACAGACAATATATTGAAAATGTTATGAGATTTTCTGCACTTTTCATTATCGGTGCTCTAAGAAAAACTTCTTCAGAGGCTATGTTTAACTGGCTTCCAGTAGTCTTTGAGTTTAACTGGAAAATCTTTGATCATCTGCTGAGTTTTCAAAATGTCATTTGGAGGTGACGCTTTTATACTAAAATCTCTGAAGAATACTAGAATCATCACATAGTAATATTCTTCAAGCTGAAATATCAGCGATCAATAAAAAAGAAATCTTATAGAGATATCAGAATTTATACCTTTAGTCAATATGCTATTAAATCTCTTGTTAATATGTTTTCAGGATCTTAATTTGTCCATGAATGTCGAACGTCCTTCAATAAGATGGCCGTGTCCTTTGTCCCCTTATGTGGGTCAACGGACACTGGACTACACATAATATCAGTTCTGTACAGTTCTATCCACTGTTCTGTATCGTTGGTCGCGTGAGTAAAAGTGCTCGATAACTAGAGCGCTATAGCCTTATAATGATCTATTTAGAAGTACATCTTCAAAAACTACAATTAGGTAATATGAATGAATGAGAATGAAGATGAGACAGTAGCCCGTCTACTCGGTAACTACTCAACTCTAGAACTCATAGAACTACTTTGGACGTAATAATCACACTGCGTCTGTCTCTCTCTCTCCCTTTCTTCCTTTCTTCATTCCTTCTTTTCATCTCTTACAGGTATTTTGACAAAGCATTAACGAAGTTGCTACTCCGCAGTGATTATTAATGTTTGAAATCTGGAGATTATCTTTTTTTACGGTATAACTATGAGACTATGTTTATCGATGATTAAATTTATATATATTTAAATTTATTTACTTTAATTAAAAATTTTTAGAACCTCGTATAATATAACATTTACACAACATGCAGCTGCCTATTATTTTATACTTATCATGAACTTACTTGTGTGAACATCCATCCATACATACAAATACCAGAAATACATTCATATTCATAAATATTCTTATGTGTGTATTTAATCATAAATACTTAGTGGTAAAGCTACCCTACAGAAAGCCTTTTCTGAAGACACTAGCGATATAAATTTCATTGAATTTTTAAATTTTTTACATAATAGTAAACCAACATCAAGAAGATTCACTTAATTTGAACTTGTTTAGGTCTTTAAAAAAAGACAAACATCTAAAGATCGAGAAGCAAAATCCAATAGTAGTCCTTCAATGAGGCCTTTCATTTTGCTAAACCGATAAAGTTGAAACGTATAAGAGTAAGTCAGTGAATAAGTAACTAAATGAATAAATGAAACACAGTTTGTATAAATAAACCATCAACAAGAAAATGAATGCAAATTTTGAGACGCCCTTCATTATTTCATTCATTGTTCTCCTTGTATCACGATTATTGATAGTTGTATTCCTTTTGTCTCAAGAATGTAGATGTAAGTTAACTGTGGTAGAAATAAATTGACTTTTGTATTATTTGCTATATATATATATATCCATATACTGAATGAATATTAAAAGCATCTCTAAGAGTATTGTTATGACAATTGCATACATACATATGTACATATACATATGTAGGTATCTGTGAACAAAGTAATTTTATGCATTTCAGTTTGTATATGCATTTGTAATTGTTTAGCAAAATATCTGTATTTTACTAATGCGATTATAATGTTTTAAAGGTGCTTTCTTTTTGTTTGTATGAATTATGCACATTTTACATTATTCATTTTAAAGTGTATACAGCATCATGAAGTTATCAAGAGAAAGCAAAACTTTTTTCAATTTAAAGGACAGGTACTAAGAAAAGGATAAAACCTCATTAAAACACCATATAAAGTTTTATTGTTAAGCATCTTTTAAGCAATTACTATACAGGGGGATTTTCCTGTTTAATTTTAAAATTATCAACATTGATTCTTTTGTAAGTTATAAAGCTAAAAATGAGAAAAGTATAATAAAAAATATTTAGATTTAGAGGAAAGAAATAAAATAAAATGAAAAAAAAAAAAAATACACAAAAAGAACACTTCATAAATCAGAGGTAAATCTTCATGACTTTTAACCATAAACGAATAAACTGAACATTTTAATAAATATAAATATATACCATATACATATGTATGTATGTGAATGTATAAATGTTTTGTATCTTGCATATAAACATATTTTTTTAAAGCTTAATTCTACTTAGACTTACATGTAAGAATGTTAGTCTGTGTAGCTGTGTGTATGTGCTGTATTTATATGCAAAAAGGGTTTTTGGTTATGGTTATGTGTGCATGTTTATCTTTATTTATATAAATATATAGTAAATACCTAGCAAAAACATGGTTATGGCTAGTACTTACTCAACAATTTACTTTTTAATGACTACTCTATGCCGTTTGCCTTACTTAGGAAGAGTCTTGTAATGATTTGACTCAAAAACAAAACTACTTACTTAACTCTCTATTCGTAAGCGATCGTATTAGGTTCTTACCTAACTCCCTATTTATAAGCGAAAATGATAGGTATTAGCCTCTTATATTGTCCTCGGGTTAAAATAATGATTTAAAATGCTATTGTATAGGTAGATTTCATTTTTACTCCTTACTTTGCAATGTAAGTTTTTGCTTGGTATATGTATGTATGTTGGTTAAATGTATTTGTATTAGTATATTCTTTTTATAACCCACAATAACATTTAGCCATATACATCAATGTACACTGGGTGCCAAAAAAATACGCTATTTTTAAAATTTTTTTATTTGTTAATGGATTTTTTTTGGAAAAACCTTAATGTTATTTAAAATATTTTTTGTAAATTTTTTACATTCAATTTTTTTTAATTCAATATAAAATCTATTTTTACGAAATTCTAACTAACAATGATTTTTATTAGAGTGATCTCATGTTATAGATCCGAAAATGTCAAACTTGTATAAAACCAAACATTGTAATGATCAGTCAAACAAATAAATTATTAAAAAAAGTTAGACAGCAATTAAATGAAATTAAATTTAAGTGAGGTTTAGATCATTAATTGAGGATCATAATGGACTCTTGTTGAAAAATCACTTCAAATAGCTTTTCTAGCATAGCCATTCTAATATTCCTATATGACTTCCAATAAATACATGTATTGTATCTTGATTGTGTTATGTAAAATACAATAAAACGAAAAAAATAAAAATAAATAAGTATTAACACTCTTTACTGTTATATGCATAGACACAGAAACACCTACACCCACACACATGCACATACACTTACTTACAGATAAAAAGCTTAACAACACCATCAATAGTAACATCTTTACCACAATCAAAACGCAACAACAACTACTACTTGTATAGACATACAACACCAATAACCGCTACTTTCCAGCCACTACTACTTCAGTTACTCTATCACTACTGCCAATAAAACCAAATAACTACACGGCAACACCATTATCAGGAACCACAAAACTAGAGATTTGTAAAGCTCTTGCTCTATTCTTATGCTTATTTATAGTTTTTTTTTCATTTTTATTTTCACACAAATAAATACACTTTTATGTATGTATTAAGTTTTAATACATACACATGCTGTTTTGCCTGTATGTAAAAGATGAAAGTTTAGTATTTTTGTATAAAATAGGATTTAAGTTTAAGAAAGCGAAGAAAAAACGTTTCGTATCTTTGATTTCCGGTGATTTTTTGTTATGTCTATTTAATGGGTTTTCTTGTTGTTTAACACTAATGCACAAAATCAAAGAAATATCACACATAAACAGTTACATTCATATCTATGTATATTTGTACATGTGTTTGTTTCACAATTGTATTTACGAGTATGGTTATGATATGATGATTTCTCAATAGTCTTGATTGCTTGTGAGTATTAATGTTGACGATGTCACGTCGTCTTTAAGTTTCTTTTTTTCATTGTTTTCTCTCTTTTTTTCATCTTATGCTCCTTTAGTTAGTTTTATTGTTGTTGTATTTTTTGTACTCTTTTGAAGAAATAAAACTTGGAAATTTTCTTTTCGAACAGAAATGAGACAAATAAAAGAAATCTGTGTATGGAACGAAGAAAAGAAAAGACTCTGCATGATATTTATGAATGTTAAGATTGTGTTTTTAGGGCAGGCTCGTAAAAGCCACCAACAACACAATACTGAGAAAAAAAATATGTGAATAAAAAGGCGTTAAATGGCGTTTTCTTTTTTTATATCAATACGTGCAGAGATTGAACAAAAAGGATTAAGAACTTCGATAACTGCAGCAGTAAGTTTAAATATAAAACGACCTTTTTGTGGCAAGGTTTTTCAAGGATTTCTAGGTATTTATAGAGAGATTTTTGAATTTCCTTTATGTTTGTAGCTTTTTATAGACAAACTGCCTAGGATTTACTTAATATTAAAACTGTGTTTGTGATTATTTGTTATGGAGTTTTTATGTTACTTTTAAATATGAATATTAATTATTATTTTAGATGAATTTTTAATTATTATATCTATCTAGCTATATCGGTGCAAACTTTTATAAAGGTATCATAAACCAAGCTGTTGTTGATTGTTGTATCTTAAGTTTTGAAATAGTACTTAATTTACCGATATTTTTTTTTATTAAAAGTTTTAAGTAGTGTATTGACTGATTGATTTAATAGATATGTAAGTCTAAATATTGACTAGCCTATTATATATTCAATGAAAAACATACATACAAACAGACAGAAAAACAGATAGACAGACAGATATAAAAACAGACAGATATAAAAACAGACTGATAGACAAACAGACATACAGGCAGTCAGGCAGATATAAAGACAGAGAGATATACATATAGACAGACAGACATACAGACAGGCAGACAGACAAACAGACAAACAGACAGACAGAAAGACAGAAAGACAGACAGACAAACATACAAACAGACCGACAGACAGATGTATATAGTTTAATCGGCCATGTTATCTATAAGGATTAGGGATATACACGGAGTCAAGAAATTATATTGTAGAAATTACATTTGGAATAACAAACTTATATACACCTTTCTCACGACGATGTAAAAGTAGTACAGTAGTAGTTAGCTTTGGTAATAAACTTGTCATCAAATAATTTCTTATTTCAAAAACAGGTGTCATTGACACCGGTTCAATATCTTTCACAAAAATATTTCAATATTTTTTTTAATTTAATTAAAAAATATATATCACAAATTTTCATAATTTATTCCAACCATATTTTCATGACGGTAAAATTCTCTGACTTAACAAAAAGTAATTAGTAAACATTTAAGATACTTATTAAATTTCTTCGGAAACACGCGCCAAACAAAAACTGACATTTACGAGAAATATGAAATTTAAAAATTTGATATTAACTTTCACCTTTTGGAAATTATTGTGTTTTTAATCTTATTAAAATAAAATCCCTTTCACTTACTATTGCTACTAGTTAAATTTAAAATGTTTTTCATTTGTTTGCTGTTTCTGTGTCTGTCTTTTAAAAATGATTCCCCATGCTGTGAAATATTTTTAAATATTCTGTTCTCGCCTTTGTTTTAATTCATTTGCACTGTGATTTTACATTTAAACTGTTTTCTTTATTTTGCTTACTATTTTTTTGTCTTGTGTTTGTTATAAAATGACAGAAAAATATGCCAAAAACAATTGTCATCTTTAACAAGTAGGAAAGTATAGTCGGGCATGGCCGACCATATGATACCCTACACCATGAGTATATTTTTACAATTTTTACTTTTATAAAATTTTTATTTTTTGTAAAG
>NC_060953.1:67654109-67688081 GCF_022045245.1 Lucilia cuprina | reverse complement strand
ATCGGTATACTTTAAGGTGGGTATTGGACCAATATTTTTGTATGTTACAAACATCAGCACAAACGTATAATACCCTCCCCACTATAGTGGTGTAGGGTATAAAAAGGGGGGACAACACGATTTTGTGCAGAATTAACATTTAGCTGAAACTGTACAGCAAATCATTGCAAAATTGTATTAAGCGTTAAAGTAATTAATGTTGTAAAGATTAAATTTTTTGTTTAGAATAATTTTTTTTAGAAACTAAAAAATACAACAGATAGGAAAAAAATTCATAACTACATAATGTGTATAAAGTAGCAATTTACAAATAAATTCAAATTAACAAGAAACAATTTAAAAGGTTTTAAATTCACAAATTTACAAGAAATATTTTTTAATTAAATTGTTATGAAATAAAAATAGTATATGAAGTTTTTTATTAAAAAATGCAAATTACTGAAATAAATCTTTGTTGCATTCAGTCAGTTGTATTAAATAAATAAAAAACTTTGTTTAAATAAAAAAATTTCCTAGAAGTTGGGAGAATGTTTGTATGTATTGAAAGTATTTATTAGTAAAGTTTAATATCAATAGCTGATATTAAAATTGGTTCAAATAGCTTTTTTTGAATTGAATGTCTGACATAACTTTTTTTTTTAAAGGTTTTAAAAGAATTGAAAAATTTATCATATTAATGGACTTATTGATTAACTTTACCATGACCCAATAATGCCAGTTTTGCTACTAATTGATAGACTATTCTTTGGATTAGTCCACTGACAAATCTATGAACTAGTCTAGGACTAGTCTAAGAAGAAATTTTTGTTTAGATTTTTATGAAATCGAAATATTCTTGTAAAATTTCATTTCGTTTAACAAATATCATGATTTATATCATTATTTGGGTGAAAGGTGGGTACAAACAGGCAGACGAACGCATTTTAATAATCTAATAAAGTAACCACATATGTATATTAGGGTTATAACTTTTATACAATTTTTGGAAATATCAATTCGTTTTCTCGAAAACGCTTCAAAGTTTTTGATATTTACTTTAAACTAAATTTAAAAATTTTTAATGCAAAACTGGAAATGTGCGATGTAAACCGGCGCTATTGTTTGGTCACAACATCTATACGGGAATATATTCCTAAAAGGTATAAATAGAACAGTTATTTCTGTGTTTTAAACAACAGCAGAAAACTACAGTTGGTTATATTATGATTACACAAAACTCATATTCATCATACGCATGAGTAATATTCACAACTTGTATTATAAAAAAATATTCCTTATACGTAAGATTAACAAATTATATACTTTATGTAGTTTTATTTTAATTGTACATACATATTTTATTTATAAATTTTTTTTCGTTGCAAAAAAAAAAAAATATATATATATATATTTCAGAAAACTTAAGATATTTTATTTTTACATACAAATCATATTTATTTGAAAATTAGTGTTGCAAACGTAACCAATGGCGCCTAAGAATTTCTTGTTTCCTTTATAGTTTCTTCAACTGCTAACAAAACTAAATACAAATAGTTCATAATAAAACTATTTTATATTTATATTAAAAAAAAGATTTATACAACATATTTCTTATTGTTAGTTAGAAAACTTTTCCAATTAAACAAAAAATATAAATAAAATAAAACTAAACAAAACAAACAAATAAAAAGTAAAGATTTGAACACAAATTACAATTTGTAGGCCAAGAGGAGTTGTGTAGCACGAGTAGTATTAAAATTTTATCCTGCAGAGGAAATGAAATAAAATAGAAATAGAAAATATTGTGCAACAATGCAGTAAATTACACAAAAGAAATGGTTTTTGTGGTATTTGGTCTTAACAGGAAGTACTTTCGGCCAAACTCAATGACAAAAATGATGTTAGTTAGTAAGTACACAAGGAAACTCATAAATCCTTAGAGAATACATTCTTATTCAGAACAACTACTATACTAAGTAGACAAATAAAATAAGTATGTATATGGGAATATGGAATAAGGTTTATAAATGACATTATTTCTTACTTAAGATTACAATACAATCAAACAAATACTGTTAGTATCTCCATATGACGGTGGTTATAAGTAAAGTTAGCTTAAGTAGAAAATTTGATAGAATATATATTTTGTTATATATAAGTTTTCGTTTTTCAATCGACTTAGTTTGTTATTCCTAGTTGCCACAGCTATATGATTATATTATTTAACAGTTTGTTCCTGTTGGAAATAAAATTCTTCAATTTAAATAGAAAATATTGTTTAAATATAAATTGAAGAAAAAGGACAAAACACATATAAATATACTTTTTTATATGGTGATAATAGGGATATTTTGAAATAAATTTTCTCATTTTTTTCTTGTAGTTAAAACGTAGTAGTTTGTCGTTAAGAATAGAAAAAAAAATACGGAAAATAAAATAAGTCTTAGAATGATAACGACAATTTAATTGCATAAATCAAGTATTATTTAAATGCAATAAACATTTTATTTGAGTAGAAAAGAAAGGAAATATTTAACATAAATTATGTGTTTGCGGACGTTGTTTAAATGAAATAAAAAAATGCTATTAAAAGTATTGGAATTTATGACTTAAATAAACCACTGGCTGTTAAAAAATGCTCATGGAATTTTTTGCGTATCATTTGTGTAGCTCTTAGCAAGAGTAATTGGTAAAAGGAATAGTATGAAGGATAATCGATTTCAGACAAAATACAATTAATCGCAAATTAGAAAGAGGACACACCTGTTTATAAACCAATAAAATCTGTCCTTGATTAGATATCGTATATAAAAACTTTTGCTGTAAAACTGTCTTGATTTCATGTTAGAAAAAGTATTATTTTAAAAAGCTAAAAAGACACTTTTCACTTCTTTTTCATTAGCATTTTAACTCATTACTTTAACACCGGGTTGATATTAGATACAAGCTCTTATTATGCTCGCTAAAAATACCACTTAAATAAGTACTTACAAATAATGAGTAGTTGTTTAAAAAACAAATAAGTGTATCCCAGGACAAGGTCTGACGAGGCAAGGCTTCTAAATATTTGATAATGATTTGGCTGCTAGAACTTCTAATGGATCTAACAAAATTCTATATAAAATATATTTATTTTAATTTTTATAATTGAATTTAGTAATTTCTTTCTTGTTCAATTAACATTAGTAATTACCTACTGCTTATGTATGCGAAACAATATGTAAGTACATTTTACAAAATGTGTAATAATTTATTAAAAAAGCACATATTCAGTTGCAGTGAAGATATAAAAGTATGTAAAATGTAAGTATATGTATATGAATTTTGTAAACATTTCTGGTTGTGTAACATATTGTTACCTTTTAACACTTTTAACAAATGTTTAAACATTTTTTTGCAATGGTCTAAATATACACATACATGTTATACTAATTCATTTACGCACAAACTCACACATACATACTTATTTATATTTACAATATACAAGTGAATGTATATGTTTATATTGTTGTTAAGTGTAAAATGCATTTATGAATCTGTTGTTGTTGTTTGTTTCGATGCGGATATGCAGCTTATGTGTATGTGTGAGTTTATGTGTAAGCATTTCCGTAAATTTGCAGTGTTAGTTGTTTTTTTTCGGAGGTTTTTCCCCCATTGTGCTGCCAGTGTTGTGTTCAATGATGCCATTTCATTTTAAACAAACTATGTGCACCATATGCATTTTGGTTAAATGTATGTGTATACATTCATTTTAAGTTATTTTTACAGGCTGCCTGGTTATTTTTTTTGTCATAGGAATTGGTGAGTACATCATAAATTTGTTTACAGAACATACATTGCGTTAAAAACGGAAACATTTTACACCGCAGAAAAAAGCTAATGTATGTGTATAAGCGTATGAATATATTGTTGTTACTGCAACAATTACATTAACAGCAACTGCTGTTGCCTTTTTAAATCGTCGGACCAAACAAAAAACGAAAAAAAAAAGACATAAAAATAAAACAGCAAAAAATCTGGACAAACAACTAGCCAACCAAGCGACCGGCTTGGTTGCCTGTCCACCATTCAACCAACCAACCAAACGGCAATAATGAAAGACAGATACAATTACAGAAATTATTCGACAAAAATAACCTCGGCACAAAATACTTAAATTATTTTCGGCGAAAAAAAATTCTATTATATAGTGATTTATTATATTTATGAATATGCAAGAGAGGATATTTTTGTATTATAAATTATTGTTTAAACATTTATTAGAGGCAAAAGGCCAATGGAAATATTAGCTATATTTAGGATGCTTAAATTGCTACAATAAACTTTGTATATATTCAATATTACAGTTATATCAATTTAATATAAATTTTATATCAATTTAACATACAGTTATATCAATTTAACATAATTTGGAATTTTAGCAAAAGGGTTTCTTTAAAACTTGTTTTAACTTAAGGAAATACATTTTTATGTTTGTATGTTTAAATAAACAACAGTTTTATTTACCGCAACTGATTTGCTAGTTACTTTCAGAGTATTGTGTTACTAATGAGTTCATCAAATGTTTGTATTTTGTGTTTGGAATTTATAATAATCTGTTGACAGGAATGCAGAAGCACCCAAACAAACACACATTTAACGTAACAATCTAACACTAATAAAATTAACACAACCATGCAGTTTTAGAATAATATTAGAAGAGTTTAGTAATTTGTGAAAAATACTTTCTTTTTTAAAAACTGTTGGGATATTAGAGTAGAATAGAGTGCAATATCATAGATATTTACTCATCCTTGTGTACTATATACCTGTCATATTCCATTATGTTCCATGCAGCACTCTGACGTTACTAGGAAAAATAAATATGTATTTCTTAACTAATACATTTATACAAAGAATACACACATGTAAACATATTTACTCGTACTTATCCTTATTTAGAGCGAATCTAGACGATTGCATGTAAAGACCCATATATGTTTAAAACATCGCCTATTCATGCCAATAAAGCTTTTGGTTAGAGTTGCCGATGAATATCGGGAAGTTATATGATATATTTCAAAATTTTGTAAATTTAAAAGAAATTAGAAGGACAAGATTGTACGAGACAACTTTCGACTTTATGATCAAATTCCAGTAAAATATTTCTGTAATACTTTTCGAAGGAATCTAATAATGGTTTACAAATAATATAGTTCAAATGCAATCAACTAAATTCGCTGAAAATATTCATTATTGATCCAAGCAGCTTGTAACTTTTGGTAACCAGATGCATGCCCGAGGTCTCAATGAAATTTCTTCAGCGGGGATCAAAATCAGGTGCTTTGTTGTCTTCACTGGCTAGGAGGTGTTCCGAAACCAACACAGTTTGTATAGATACAACCTTATTCTATTGCAACAGGGGATAGCCCTTTACTAATATGTTGAATGGTATCCTGATTCTTCACAGAAAAAAACTAAAATTGGAGGGTATTTAAAAATGAATAATTATGATTGATCATCAAAGGTTAAAAATAGTGAAAACTGTAATAAAAAATATATATATTTTTTTTAACAGAAAAGCCTAAAATCCTTAAAAATGTTACATAATTGAATATTTCATCAGATACTCTATGTTAGATTTTAAAACACACACATATAAAATCCAGTTGATTGCGTGCATTCATGCAAGATTCATATCAATTGCATTTGATATTGAATTTACTATTATTTGTACTTGTTGGTAACACACACGCACACGTAAATACAAAAATATATTGTTATTTATACATATTTATGTTGTGTATTATTGAATGTATCTGTTAGTTTGTTAAAGTTGTATTTATGCGTTTATAAATGTGTGTTTGTATACAGTAGAAAGTGATACCATTCATGTTTGTATTTCCAAATAATTTGATTAAATACAATAAAGTGATGACATTAAATAAACCAACAATTCACATTGAAATTTACAAAATTGTAGAAAAAACAACAACAACGACGTGCAATAAAGTAAAATTAGAACACAGATAATCAAAACACCATTATGTTCACTTACTTGTAAAATCAACACCTGGTCATGATTGAACTTTCAAAATTAATTGTTATACAGGTGGAAAATAAATAAAAAAAAATATTTACGATTATTAAACATGAAGCTGTAAAATACATTTTATATCTTTGCGTTTTTTTTTTGTAAAGGAAATGCTAGGTAATTATTTTAATGAAATGTGCGAGTGACGATAACATAAATATGTTATAAAAAATATTTTGGAAATAATTTCCAATTAATTCTACACTTTTGCTGTAAATTTCAATTACATTCAGCTTTGGCATAAATCATTATTTGCATTTAAAAACTTTCCTTTTCTTTTATCTATTTTATTAAATAATTAATTTGATACAAACTTAAAAAAATAAGAAAAATTATAACAATTAAAAAAATATAAAGAAAAAGTTTCAGTTTCATTCAAATCAATCAAAAACAAATCAGCAACAAGTAAATAATTAATACAATTTTACAATTAAAATGACATTAAAGAAATGGGGGGAAAACAGTAGAAAAGAATATGCCTTTCAGCGTTTTGTTTGTGATTGAAAAGAAAATTAAAATAAAAATAATAATAATAATTTAATTGTAATAAAATACAATTTTATTATAGATTTATGGTTGAGTTTGTATTGATAATTAAATTACAGGATATTGTTTAAAAAAAATTTTATTTGTATAATTTTGCCTAAGAGAAAGTTTTATGTTTTTTTTTCTAGATATTTCAATGTTTTTTATTTATCAAGGTAAATTAATTATTGATATTATCATAATAGTTTTTTTTTTTATGGATGTCAACAAAAGCATGATATATAATATGCATTTTTTGTAAAAAGTACATAACTATGGAGTTTATAACATTAAAATCAGCGTTTTGCTGATTATAGGGATAGAGTCAATTATAAATCTATCCTCATCGGTTTATAGGATAGGTTTATTTGTTTTTTTTTTAATATCAATCCACAATTTTTTTCGGTTCATACCTAATATTGTTTTTAACAGACTGAGACATATCGATAGATCAACTAAGAATAAGGCTATTCTTTCAAAATGTACATTAAACGCGATGTGCATTAAAACGCGTTGTAAATATGAAATAAAGATAATCGCCAATATATTATTTTCTTCTTCAATTGATTGTACTTAGATCTTAAAATAGCAATTAAAAACTCAATCTCATTATATAGGTTCCAGATATATCATCATTTTGTAACGAACTAAAATAAATTTAAAACGGTTTTATATCCTTAAACATCCCTTCATTATTATGTATTATTAGTAATTTACATTTAGATTCAGTATCTACTTTAATAATTGTGTTTATTTGTTATAATTTTCTTGGTGCAACTTTTCAAAATCGTTAAATATAACTTTGTTAGAAATTTACCTTTGAAAAGTTATCTGCACCAGCAATTATACACTTTTGCTGTCGTTCTTTTTTTTTCTTTTTGCCAGTTACTAATTAAGACCCTAGTATTATGAACAATGGGTTGTAGGTATGTATGTATGTGTGTGTGCATTATGCTTGCATGTTGGAAGGTATTACCATCAAATTGTTGTTGGTGTTAGTGTATAATGTTGAATTTTGTTTTCATTTGTTAACAATTTTATAAGCACACATTCAAATGCAGGTAATGGTTTACTTGCAGAATTTGTTTTATTTAGTTTTTTTTCTTCTCTTATACTCTTATGTCGTTATTTTGCGTGTGAGAGTGTATGTATGTGTGTTTTTTTTGTACACGTTACTCTTTGCGTAATTATGCTAAAATGCAATTTACAAAATTACTACATGTAAACGTGACTTTAACAGATCTCTTCTCATTCTTTTGATGTTGTTACAAAAAAGTTTTTGTTTCTTCTGGATTGTGTTCTAAAAATAAAAAAACTTTAAACTGAAAACAAATGTGTGCGTAGAGAAACAGACTACTCATATGTATATAGATGTATACATGCATATATGTATATAGATAATCTACTTTAGTAAACAAGTTAAGTTTATGTTAAATGTGCATGTTAATATATGCATATGTATATAACAACTACAACAGCAAATAAGTATAAACTATGCACAAAAAATCTTGAAAACTTCATAGTTGAAAAGTTTTCCACTAAAGAAAAAGAGAGAGAGAGAGGAATAAATACAAAATGGTAACAAAACTTTCCCAAAGATTCATTGATTATGAATCGCGTTTACAACAAAAATATATATAATCACTATTTTTTTCCAACACATGTGTGATATTTAAATTTACTCTTATGCAGTCATGGCGTATGAGCGATTTTTAATTAGTGATTATAGCTTATACGAGCTGGTAGTTGCAATTTTGTTACTGCAACATAATAATTTTTGTGCACTTTTTGAAAGTTTTACTTTTCTCATAACTTTGAATTTGTAAACAAGTTTAATGAACTGATTATTTGTATTATGTTAAAAGCATAAGAAAATTATATTGTTAAAATGTAACTAAATATCACAGTAATTATTTTTTTGAAATAAAGATATTTTGTATTGTAATATATTTTATCATTTAATTATTTCTTGTTATATGTTTAAAAATCTGGCATTGAAAATCTTTCGAACTAAAGGATTTCAATTTCGAATCAAACTTGCTTAATTTAAGTAACACATTGCCATGATTTTAGCTATTAGCCTCCTACATTTTTGGTATTTGATAAAAATATATATTTTTTGTCCATTCCTCAGGGATAAATCCATACGTTTTAAATTCCATTTTCTGCTATTCTTATACATGAAAACATTTGAAAATATTGAAACTCACAACACTACTTAAACATTTATAAATGTTGTTTTACTACAACATATATAAATTTTCAACTCACATTTATGTCATATCCCTGCAAATATTTCTTTTGTGTACAAAGAGAGCCATTTGGAAATATGAATTTTTCATAATATAAAATCCATCTGTCAAAATTCTTCATAAAATCACATTTTACAAAATAGCGTTGTTGATGATTGGAATAAACTAAATTACTACTAAAATGAAATACATTACTTTCTAATTTTCACTTTCTGTTTGTGAATATCTCTTAACAGATAATTAAGATAAAATAATAACACTTCTGCAAGAAATCCTAAAAACATACTTATGTTTCAGTTCTGCGATAATAAATGTTTGTAGGGTTAACTAAAAAAAACCTTCTTTCGCACTCAAACTCATGCAGCTATCATTTACATGTAACCAAATTTATATAAATGTTAAATTTTGAATAACTACAAATATAAAATTCTAAAAGTCAAATATTGTATTGTAGAACTATTATGAAAAAAACTGCTGTGAACAAAAACAGAGGAAAGAAAAAACATGTTGTGTAAATTGTGGGAAATTGCTGAAAAATTTTCCATTTATAAACCATTTGCTTTTACTACAATATTCAAAAAAATAAGAGGAAAAGAAAAGTACTTTTGTGATTTTATATGTTACAATATTTATTTGCATATTTTTTACTGTTGTTTCGTTACTAGTTTTTTTTTGCATTTTCGATTTACAAAAATACATATTTGTATATGTATGTGTAAGTGCTTCGGACTCCCTGTTAATGTCCAGGAAACCGCTTGTGTTTACTGGAAATTATAAATAAAACAAGCGAATGCATGAATTTGCATTTTTTCTATGTAAAAGTTTACACATGCATAAAATATATTATTGGGCATTTTTTAAGGATATAACATATACATATATACATCGGTATGGCCTATTTAAACCTATAAGTAAGTTACATAATAAATATATATATATTATTACTTTTTAATTTAACTAACTTAACTAATTACCATTAAAGGGTAATTAGTTAAGGTTACTTATTCTATACAATTAAGTACCAAAAAATCTCCTCTGATGTGTTTTGTCTAATCTGGGCTCTACATACTTAATTTAATGTTTTTTAGTTCAATATTATACAAACTTAAAAAGTACCTTTTGAAAGATGAAAAACTCTCAATTTTTGATGAAATTTTTAGAGGTTGTCTCGAATTTTTGCTCATAACTCCGGTATTTATGGACCGATTTTTTTTAAATAGCGATCTTTTCGAAAGCATGTCTAACAGAATTATTGAAGATCCGGATCTCTCCTCTAAAAACTGATTTCAATAAACATACAGACGGACAGATAGACAGACAGACGACAGACAGACAAACGGACATAGCTGAATCAATTCCGCTACCTATAAGGATCCAGAATATATATACACTTTATATTTTAGAAATTACAAATGTAATGACAAAGTTATATATACCATTCTCACGAAGGTGAGGGGTATAAAAAAATCTACTTACAAAAAGAAAAAATATATTTTTTTATTAAAATGCTTTTTATATCTTAAATATTGTTTCTTATAAATTCTAAAAATATTTAGAAAAATTCTTAATTAAATGCTCTTACATTCTCGTATTTAATTGTTTTATTCTATTTTGTAATTAAAATATTATTATTATTATTCAAGTGCAGTTTTTAATTCTAGGTATTGTTGTTTTATAAATTAAAATAAATTTAATATAAAAATATTTTTGCTGTGAAAAAAAAACAATTTTTTTAAAGGAATTTTGTTCTTTTTATTAAAAATTATATTAAAACAAAATAATGATAATGAAAACATTTTAATATTGACTCCTTGAACACTTTATTATACAGGGATTATTATTAATAATAATACACACGCAAATATCAGCATTAATAATCTCTCAAACACACAGACACAAAGAGTTTTAATGATGATGGTAGAAGGATTTTGCCTGTTTTAATTATTTTATCGAATGGACTAAAAGGATGAATAAATGAATAAACCTAGTGAATAAATGTGAGTATGAATGCATGAATATTGTTTATAAAATTGATGAACGAATGGAATGGAATGTGAAAAATCCAGTAACGATCAAATGAAGTTTTAATACTCATTATTGTTCATAATATTAATTAAAGGACAATATGCATTATTATGTGTATTTGTTTGTAATTTATATAAATAATCTTATGTTGTGATTAACAATATTGAGAACATATTTAAATTATTAAATATTACTATAACTACTACTATTACAACTTTAACTATAACCACTACTATAGCAGCAACGTTAATAAAAATGAAAATTCTTTGGCAGCTTGTTGTTATTAAAACAGTTTTTTTTCTGTATTTAATACTACGTTGCAGCCATATAAACAGACCAAAGATTATAGAGATTTAATTAAAAAAATCAGTATTAATTCAATAGAGGCTTTATTATACAAAATATGTCTGCCTCTTATTAATTTAAATCTCAAATAAAATATTAAATAATGTTGCATTCAATAGTTTATAAAATATTTATTTTACCCCTAGAAATAGCTTACTAAATATGTTGTTAAATGTTTTAAATGGTTTTACCCTTTTATTATATATGCTTTAAATAAAGGGGAGAATTTTTGTTAACTAATTGTATTTGAATTAGTTTTAAAGTTATAAAATGTTAAACAAATCAAATGAACACATATAAACTGCTTTAGTTTTTAAATTTTCAAAATTTATTTAATTGATGTTATACAAAATTGCAAAAACTTTTTATAAATGTAAGGTAAAGGTAAAATAATACTCAATAGAGGCGAGCACAAATAGTAAAAACAACAATAAAATAAAAATGAATAGTCTACAACTAAGTATATCACTGATTAGTAAATAAACTAGTCTATAGAACATACAATGAAAATTTGCATATTATATAAAAAAGCCTATGAGCCAGATATGTATATACATACTACGATCACCTACAAATAAGAAGTTTACTTAGTAGTTCTGTCTGAGAATTAAAAAATTACTTATGAAAAAATATTTGTATGTTAAAACAAAGTTCAAATAAAATACGTCAAGGCTTGAAAGTAAGTACTAACATTATATATTATTTATAAGTCATTATAAGACATCTTCTAAGTAATGCAAGTGAAATGCGGTAGGCATTAAAATGTAAGTTGTTAAGTAAATACAAGTCTAGTCTATAGACTAATCTATAGTCTAGTGTATATTCTAGTAAATAATCCAGTCTATAGTCTAGTCAAGAGTATTGATAAATGTCTAGTTTGTAGTCAAGTCTATGGTCTAGGATATGGTACAGCTAATAGTCTAGTTTGATTTAATATGTTTATTTGTCGCAATGAATTGAAAAAATGGACTTTTTTAAGAAATATCTTCAAAGAAAAAATTTTGAAAAATTTTCTGGTCACCCTACTCTTTTAAATATGTATGCACTTATGTCATTAACTTATTGTCTGACAGTTAAAATGTTGCTTTAAATAACTGTAATAATTACTAATATAAATTATTTATTATTATTTTTTTTTACTTTTCAATCAAATTATCAATTTAATAAAATTTCAATTTACACAATTAGGAAACTGTCAAAATCACTATAAATTTTTTTTTAATTTGTTGTGGTATGTGTATAATTATTAGGTTGGAAAAAAAACAAAGGAAGGGCTTTAATGAAATAAGGGGAATAATGTACAGATAATACAGCACTGAATAGTCGTAGAACATTTAAAATTTTAATACTTAAATAATAGACTTTAAACTAAACTATAGACTAGGCTATAGACTAGACTAAAGACTAGACTATAGACTAGACTATAGACTAGACTATAGAGTAGATTATAGACTAGACTATAGACTAGACTATAGACTAGACTATAGACTAGACTATAGACTAGACTATAGACTAGACTATAGACTAGACTATAGACTAGACTATAGACTAGACTATAGACTAGACTATAGACTAGACTATAGACTAGACTATAGACTAGACTATAGACTAGACTATAGACTAGACTATAGACTACACAATAGACTACAAACTAGACTATAGACTACACAATAGACTAGATTATACACTAGACTATGGGCTAGGCTATAGACTAGACTATATACTAGACTGTAGACTAGATTATATACCAAACTATCAAATTCCCAACATGGACTTCTAATGACATACAATCAGTTTTATTCTCATCTAAGACTTTCTCGTTTTTGTTACGTGTACACAAACGTATTTTAAATTTATTGTTATTATTCCAAATTGTTCTATAAAATACATTTAATGTTTAATTTTATTTAAATTGTTTTTTCAAGAGCCTCAAATGAGCCTAATATTTTTACAACTTGGCCATAATTTATGTATAGACTTTATTCAAAAGTCTTTTAAAAAAAGACAAGCAAACAAAAATATAATACTTCAAGTGGCTGAGAAGTAGTTACTAAAAAAAAAATCAAATGAGAAGCTACTTTTATATTCATGTAAATACTCGTAAATACTTGTAGTTGTTCAAAAAAAAGACAAGAATATACTATTAAAATCAGTATGAATATTTAAGTAAAAAATAATGTTGACATAAGTACACAAGTTGTTTTTTAAATAATGAAAAAAAAAAAAAAAAAAAAAACGAAAACTTAAGCAGCACTACGATTCAATTCATTTAATTTACAAAATACACAAAAGAGACAAAAAAAAGATGAAAACCCAAACAAATAAAAAAAGTACATAAATGAGTTTTTTTTTTTTTTATTTGTAATAGAAATATAATGTTGTAATGATGATAAGTATGAGTATTATTATCATGATGTTAATGTTTATAAAGCTATTATTTTGTTTTTAAATATTAAAGTCTTTTTGAAAATTATTTGTTTTTGTAAAGGGAGACATGTTGGCAAAATAACGAGACTAAATAACAAGAATAAGCAACAGTTGTTATGTTTTTTTTTTAAATTTATCGGGATTGTTGTTTTTTTTTGTCAGAATTTTTTACTACTTTGGTAATTGGAAATTATGATTACAGTTGAATAAATAAGGACAGGGTTGTATGTCAGGCTGTTCATCTAACCGTCCGTCTGTCTGTCCGTTCGTGATCTGTATGTTTGTTCTGTAAACCTTGTAATCAAACTGCAGTTCGCAATTTTAAAGATAATTTAATAAAATTTGATAAGTGATCTTTTATAGTCCGAATTGACTCTGGCCTTCATACAAAGACCCCCGCCGAGGTAGAGGAACAGATTTCCGCTACGATTTTTTTTTAAAATTTGTGGATTTTTACTCTTTACACTTCTTCCTATTTAAAATTTCCATTTGTAACCATATAAGAAACTAACAATTTACATCCTTTTCTATAGTTTCTTCTGTATTATTCACAACTTGCTAAAAATTTTAGTTTTGTTTTTATTTAGTTTATTTGGCATATAACTTCTATATAGTAATTTCTAATTTATGACCATTAAAATGTTTGCCAAATACAATAAAAATATTTAGAAAAAGAGAAATAAATGAAAAATATAAAATGTTAATGTAATAGTTGTTATTGGTGTTGTTGTTACCATTATCCTTTAAATATTATTGTAAAACAAAAGGAGCATAGAAAAATGTTTAAGCATAAAAATCCTATTTCAATGATTTTAAGCAACAAACGACTGACAATAAATGTTTAATTTATTTTTATGTGTTAAAAACTCAATTACAATTTAAGAATTATTTATTTGAATTCACATTTAGAGAAAATTGGAAAGAAAAATGTTGAATTGAAAGAAGACTAAAATGAAGAAAAAGAAAAGTTTCTTTATTTAAAAAGTACTAAAATTTATGTTCATAATCAAATCACTATTGCCAAATAGCAATAATACTCGTTTAAAATATAAATACTGTTGATAAAGTTAAAATTTA
The DNA here is from genome assembly GCF_022045245.1 of Lucilia cuprina. Lineage (NCBI taxonomy): Eukaryota > Metazoa > Arthropoda > Insecta > Diptera > Calliphoridae > Lucilia > Lucilia cuprina. Next base: position 67,673,378 of record NC_060953.1, on the reverse strand, counting down.
TTTATGTTTAAAGTTGTGGTAGAGAAAACGATAAGAAAAAGTGATAAGAATTTAAAATTAAATAAGTTTTTTTTTAATTAACAATTGCGAGAATTTTTATATTATTTATAAATTATTTCCAATAAACATTAAAATTTATGAAATGAAACGAACTTCCTTAATACCAAAATAAAATATATTAAAAAAATTCGGAATTTTTCCGAAATGGGTCTCAAAAATTTCATCATTTTTAGCATAAAAAGAAAATTTTTTAAAAATTTGTCATGTTTGGTTTATTTTCGATTCTTTTTGAACTTTATCCTAAACGTGTATTACATGATCTTCGATTGTAGTTAAGATTTAGGTAACCTAAAGCTTAAAAGAATTACAATGTGGGGCACAAAATAAAGCATACTAAGAACTAAGAACTGTTTATGAAACAGACTTTGATACTAAAATTGAGGCATATACAATTAATAGTAACTAAACGCATTCAATAAGCCCTAAATAAATATTTTGTAGTTTCTTTTCACCATCTCTTACCTAATTTCCTATAATTTGTGTTAAAGACGTTGTCTTGAAAAAACTTCTATCTATCAGCTTCTTCCATTTCTGTTGTTGTTGTATAAATATTTAATTTCAATTTCCTTTTCATCCTCATCAGTGACGGCAAATGATTTTGTAATCCTTTTTTTCTTTGTCTATGGCTATTGCTAATGTTGTTGTATCCGACTGACTTTTTCATCCTCATTCATTCATTCGTTCGTTCTTTGAAGGCACATCTTTTAAAATTCAAACTCATATTTTTCGCTGACTTTTATTTCCGTTAGTAAATTACTAAAAGTAGTTTCAGTTTCTTTTTTCTTCAAATTCCCTTTTTATCAGTATTTATTCTAGTTGCTGAACATGAAGTTTCTTCGCCTTAGCTAAGGCAATGGCAATGTTTAAGTATGTACATATATATGTATCTATGAATGTGTGTAAAAATATCTTTATATATTTTTTTAGCAGTAACAGCTTTTCTTAATCATGTATTGTTTAAAATACGAGGCACGTTTTAGCTTAATGATGAACTGATGTAAGTAAACTAAGCACAAAAAAGGAAGAGCCAAAGGATATTTGATGTCATGTTGGAAAATGACAAATGTACTATTAGTGTGTGTATGTGTGCTTGTCTATACGATAATTTTAAACGTTAACAGTTTTTCTTGATTTAGTTTTTATAAAATACACATACATTCATATGTATGTAAGTACGTTTAAAGACTGTTTATCATTATGTTTTTTTATTTAGAAAAATATCACAACATTTTTTTTGTATTATTAAAACAAGACTAAATAAACAATATAACAGTTAAAAACAAATAAAAGTAATTTTATTTACACTTTTTTTGAACAAAAATTAATTTCCTCTAAATTTGAATAAATATTTTGGTTAAAATTTAGTTTTTATTTACAATATCAACATCAATGAAAATATTGATTTTAATTTATATATTTTTTAATATATTATTTTGTGATAAAGTACCCATTTGTTTGAGTGTTTGTTTAAAGTAAAACTGAATTTTATAAAAAAAAACTTATATGATAAAATAAAAAAATATACACCATTTTTAATGCATTTGTGTTTGTTGCGTTTGTTTATGTGTCTCAGTGCATGTGTAATATAAACAAATAAATACATAATTTCATAAATTTGTAGTAAACTAAGCAAAAATACAGTAAGTTCGAAAATAATTCCTACAAAATTTAAAAAAAAAATGAGATCGAATGGCTTAAAGTTTGACGACTAATTTGGAATAGAAGCCACCAGTATAACAAAGCTACTTAGAAACAGTTCTTTCATTTCGATCTATGTCGAGTGCGTATGAGGTATTGAAGACTCAGATACTTCTCGAGTAAATATTTAAATATGTATTTCATATAACCTTAGTCCAATAGCATGTGTTTGTATATGCATGTTTCAAAGTGTTAAATTTACATACACACTTATCACTTTTATTTCAAATGTTTAAGAAAAAAGTAATAGTAAGAAAATAAAAAACAAAACTAAACTGCATACATGCCCTCTAACACATTCTTAACGTTACAATATTTTCATTTTTACAAAACTATTTATTTATTATTTTGAAGTTGTTTTTTTGCTTTACTGTGGTGTTTTGAATTTGTTATAAATATTTGAAAATACTATGTCTGTTTATGTTGAATCATAGTAATATAAAACAGGACAGAATTTTCAACCTAATCTGACTATTTGAAACCCTATAACAATATAAATATTTAAAAGAAAATATTTATTATTGGAACTTCTATTGCAGATTTTAATCTAACATATCTTAGAATTTTTTTACAGGAAAAAGTGTAATTAATAATGCATACACATGTGTAAGTACATACAGTTAAAGTTACAAAAAGTTCTAGAGGCGGACGAAAGAGGAAAGTCAAAAAAACATTGCTTAATCAACACAAAAACTGATTTTTTTGTGAAATTGGTGGAAGGACAGAAATGTGTTCGGTCAGAGGTACAAACTATGATTCTAAATCGACAGAGGGACAGATTCACGATACAAGATATTTATTTTTAAAGTCGAATGGATTTGAAACCGAAAAAAAAAATGTTGTATTACTCAACATTCAATTTCAGCTGTTTTTCATAAAACTTATCGAATATTTTAAATTGATTCTCTTAAATGAAAATATATTTTGTTGTCTGTGTAGTATTTTGCAAGAAAATAATAAACGAATCCTCGATCGAAATTCACCACACTTTTTTTAAAACGGTCGATTTTAAATCGGTATTCGTTACAAACATTAGCATAAACATAAAATACCTCTCCTAGCACATAGCGTATAAAAACTCACACTTTCACATGCACATGCTTTTAAGAAAAGATGTAAATTTTTCTTTTAAATTTTATAAAAAAAAACGTAAAGGAGAATTTCTTGTTTCTTTTTCGATTTAGTAGTAAAAATGAAAAAAAGCAAAAAACGTCTATGAAAAATAATAAAATTTCAATATTTTTATATGTAAGTACTTACATATTTGTATGCAGTAAGTGTTATAAGCTTGTTTTGCTGGGGAAGATTAACTGAAGTTTAATATTGTAAAATATTTACTGAAAACTTAAGAACATTTTATTTAAAAAAACACTTTTAGATACTTTTCTAAAGACTTTTGATTGACATGATCATCATAATATTTACATTTATATCATTTTAAGCAAAGCTAATTGCACAAATCCTTTTTTTAAGGCAACTTCACAAAATTGTTTTTCTTTGTTTCAAATGTAGTTTATGACTGCCACATTCTGAATTATTTTGCACTGTTTTTTATATATTGTTTATATTTTATTACTAATACTGCACATATTTTTCCCCATATATTTAAATTATTTATTATATATTAGACCGACTCACTTTGTATGAAAAACAAAAACGTGTTTCTGTTACCCCCATCAAATTATACCTTGCCCTCTCAAATTATACCTGGATGATTCCCAAAATATTGCAAGTCTAGCGAATGCCGTTCAATGTAAATTTTAGCATTATTTTTTTTGCACCCTACACCATTATAGTGAATGGGTTTTATACGTTTGTGCTGATATTTGTAACATACATAGTGGTGGTATAGTGGTCGACTCAGAATCAATTTTTAAGTTGATTAAGACATGTCCGTCTGTCCAGCTGTCAATATAATTTAATGAAACTTGGACTAAACGCATTTTATTGAAAATGGTTCAAATCGTTCTTTTATTTCATCTGGTGTTGTACCTCCTGATTTGGGCTTCTTCAAAAATTGACACATAAGTATAAATGACACTGTAGATGTTTCACCTAAACTCCTTTATAAGACTCATTTAGAAATTTTCTTTTTCATCAATATATATAAATTCCTGTTATTCCTATTAGGAACATGGAATGCTTAAATACTTTGGAATTATGAAATTTAATGTTTTTTTTTATGAAAAATAAATAATTTTTAATATGCCAGCTACCATATTTGTGAGTCGGCCTAACAAACATACATAAACGCTTGTGTTTTATTATGTAGAATTATTTACTATGTTCATCTAGAGCATATACATAAGTGAACTCAAACTTTGAAATAAATATATAATATTTTATTACATTTATTTTAGTTAAATGACATTTAACAAACTAAATTGCTACTGTTCAAAACAATAAAAATATTTTATTATCTAAACTAAAACTAAATAGTATAGTATGTTTGTAATAATTTATTTTTTTTTTATAAAAATATATAAATAAAGATTTAATGTCATAGAAACCAAATACACAATATTTAATGCCGGAAAAGGAAATACAGTTTGAGTTTCCATATAAGCTGTTGACTTTTATAATAATTTAGCTTTAATAGTTTTTGTTTTGTTCATACCACAGGATATTTTAAATACTAATGCTGTTACCTTACCTTTCTAAAATATTTTTGCAAAATGATCTACACTATTAATTGTCTGCTGCAAATGTAACAATCTCAAGTATTTGACTGTTGTTTGTAATTAATAGAGAAATATTTTGAATTGTTTCAAATGTTAATTTTTGCTGTTTTATCATTTGTTGTTTTGTATTAAATACCTCTAAATACTTGGCAATGATACTTAAAGTAATGTTGTACATGATTTTATTTACTCACGATTTTCTTTCACTCGTTTCTGGTATTCATTCATTCATGCAGTCAGTCATTCAGTCAGTATACTATTTTTCCATTCATGCTTGTAACATGCACTCTAGTACAAGTGCATTTCATTATCTTGAGTTGCTGTAAATAATTAAATGCGAGTAATTGGATTAAGTTTTGTACTTGCAAGCTCCAAGGCTTGAGAGTTTATTTAATATTGATGGTAATGTAGCGGAAAATAGTAAATATTAAAAATTTCTTAGTTTTCTATTTTGTTTTAATTTTATATTATTTCACGATAATATTGTGTACCACTGTGGTATTTCAAACTTCCAGGAATGCCAATATTATTAAATATCATCGAGTAACAGTAGAATTTTCCATCTCTTTTTATGGTCAAATGAGAATTATTTAAGTTGGTAAGTGGTTGCGTATGATTTATATTTAATTAAAAATAATTATAAATTAATCATACGTAGTGTTTTTTTCAGCGTGAAAATCGGTTTATTTATGCAAGTTTGAGAGTTTACAACACTTTGTGAAATATTTTATTTAAATTTTAATAAATTTTATTATTTATGGAATAGAGAGACATAGAGAGAGAAAGAGAGCTAAAAAATCATAAATTTTTGATTGTTCGTCTCTTACAATCTGCTAAACCATATTTCTTTAATATATTAACTTAAGTACAATAAATTCAATAAGAGATCTCTTAATTTTAAAATTGATTAAACTACAACGAACTCGAAAATATTAGGGATTTCTTGCTTAATCTTCGGTACTAATACAAATCCCAAAAAAATTAAATTACATTGTGGAAAGCGAGTGACAATTTTATACATATTCTTCTCATAAAGTTAAAGATTATAATAAATATTTCAAATTAAATATATGTTTTTACATTTCTATAGAAAGGAGTAAATTTTTTGCAAAAAAAAAAAAAAAAACTTTTGCGACTTATTTCATGGAATACATTTAATTTAAAAAATAATATTTTCCCTTAGTAATAAACTAACTATTGTGAAAAAATAAATTTTGATATATCGCACTTTAAATACAAGCACATACATTTGTTGTGAGTTTAAGCGAAACTTTGCAACATTTGTTTAATAATTTTAACCCTCAAGAGAATGTGTGCATGTGTGTTCATGTAAAAGTATGTGTGTTTAAGTTTTGTTTTTTAAAATATATAAAAAAAATCAACAACAAAACAAATAACTTTACAGTGTATGGTTCGGTATAACTATAAGAATGAATGAGATTTGTTGTTCATATATATATATATTTTTTTTTCGTGTTTTCTACTTTCGTTTTCTCTATGGTAAATAATACTCATAAGGCACGTGTAATATTTAAAAAGTTTTAAAAATAAACAGCACAATTTTTGTTTTGTTGCTGATATTTTTTTATTTTTTGTTTGTAATCACAACAAATCGAACTTTGTTTGACTTGTTGTTTTGTTTTCAATGGAACAAAATCTCTTATTTTTATTCCCACAACAATAACTAGAAAATAAATATTCTTTGATTGTAAAAACAACAGGTATCAGATATCGTACATACGTATCGGTATCAATATCACCTGTTGGGGGAGCTAAAATATTAAGAAGAACATAAAAACAAAATGAGTTTAAAAAACCCATATCAAACTTGGGAAAAAACACAGAAAATCTATTCAATTTTCAGTAAAGACTTAAAATAAACAAATAGTTCAAGGACTCCATACGTTATATACACACATACACACCTCCATAAGTATAAGAAAACTTTTTGAGACTTTTTTGTTGGTCATCAAAAAATCACTTTGGTTTTTTGCTGTTGTTTATTTAAGAAATATATATTTTTTATATTAAACACACATACATATGTCATAGTGTATGAGAATAATAGAGAAAACATAAAACTTCTTTTGTTAGAATTTTCCTTTTTTCCATAAGATAACTTTTAATATCATTTTGAACTAGTCATTGTAGTATGACATTTATATTCAGTAAAATGTACAGAGACATATATATTAACAATTTCAACATATATTTCTGAATGTGTGTGTTTTTATATGTATGTGTCTATATGTTGTTAATAATGAACATTAGATTGCTCTTTTTGACTAAAAGCATTTGTAATTGAATTTCCTATCACCACAATTGATATAATGGTATACTGCCATAGTGTGCATATGTGTGTATTCCTATATGTTAGTTTCACGTTTATAAGCTTTTAACATAGCGGATATTGTCTAAATAATTATTAACGCATACACATTTATTCACATCAAATACACACACACACGCTCATTGACTTTTACTTTTGTATTTATTATTTAAAGACCCCCTATACGCATCTGATTTCACAGCACCATTAATTATAATTTTATCGTTTTTCACATTTTTTTTGAGGCAGTGATTTAATTGAGTTTTCTTCAAAGTTAAATTAGCAATTCATTGCATTATGATTGACTCAATTTTTGTTAAATGTCATACTAAATTCTAGTTAATTGTAAATATTGATAATTTTAGGAAATTTATTTTTGTTCCAGATAATTATTTTTATTATTTCCAGAAAATAATAAATTTTTAACGTATATTTAAAAATTTATTATTTTATTCACGCTAAAAGCGGGTGAAGTGTAAATTTTTAAACATTTTCATTGAAATAACACGCTTTTATCTTTGGTTTTATATATTTTATCTGTGTGAAGTAGTGAGGTATTCACACTACCTCAGTAGTGTGAATACTTGGAATTGGTGTCGATTGTTTTGTCTGGATAAGCATACCTTATCGCAAGTAATGACTTGGTCTAAGAATGATTTTCTTTTGTGACATTCAAGCTGTTCTGGTGATATATAGAATAGTGACATATAGAATAGTCCTTTAGGACGAAAATTAAACATGTATATATCAATAAATTGTCTGTTTACAGCTAAATAGCAATATCGTTTGAAGTGACTTAACAAAAAAAAAAAAGCGATTTAGATAAAATTTCCAACAATGTTAGTTACTATTAGATAGTAGATCAGACTCTTATGTTCAGCTTTATAAATCAAGTGCGGATTTAGAGGTGATCAAAGTTGGAAATTTTGGTCACACAGGTTTTTTTTTATATAAGTGTAACTCTCCACTTGTTGGTCCTATCAAAAATTGTGCAAATTCGTTTAGCTTATTTTTCACTGTTTCCCGTATACAAGTAGGATACATAATAAGCAAAATTCAAAATAATTTCATCAAATTTTAGTGACAACAAATACCTAATACTAATATTTACATAATTTTACAGTTATAGTTAAATAGGAAATATATTCGAAGAGAAAAACTTACACTACTGCACCCTTTTGTAATTGACTTTAATTAAGTGATTTGTTAGTAACTACTAGGTCAGTTACATTTTATTTAACGAAAACAAAAAAATCATACAAGTCGCAAGAAAAAAACAGTGACGATGTAATGTATAAAGTAAAACTTAACGAAAGTGTTCTTGAAAATAAATAAAAGTTAACGGAAGAAAATAAAAGAGCATAACAGTAGAGTATAGTACGCTCTCTTTTAGTACATTTTAGAAAACTTTTGGCCAAAAAAAGCTCGCTCTGTTAATCTCTTGTTTTAGGTATGTTTGTATCTATGTATGGGTTTGTTCTAAAAAAAAGCTTTTTTTCTTATTGACTTTATTTAAAAACAAACAATGATTTCTTTGCAATTTTGTATTTTGTTATTGTTGACATATGTTGTATTTAATTGTTACTGTATTTGTATTTATAATCCACACACCACTTTAGTGGGGAGGCTATATTATATTTGTGTTTATGTTTATAGCACAAAATAATATTTGTCCTACCCCCACCTTAAAGTATACCAAACCGATTAGAATCATTTTCTGAATCGATTTAGCTATTTCCGTCCGACTGTCCACGTAAATCTTTAATTCAAACTATAGGTTGCAGTTTAAAAAATTTAAATTTGATACATTATCTTGTCTTAAGCATTAATCTTGTTGAATATTCAACTGAACCTTGAAATAAAAATATTGAAGATAATTCAATAAAACTAGGTATGCAATCTTGTATTGTCTAACAAACAAAGTCGAAATTGAAAATTGTTAAAATCGGTTTATAATTTCACGTGGTCCCATACAACTGAACTCCCCTAAAAGGGCTTTTGAGCTCACAATTATGTTAAATATACTTTTAACAATTTTCAATCAAATTCATCCTTTTGTCAATAGAAAACCATATGTCAAGAGCAAGTGTCAAATTATTTGCGAGTTACAAACATTATCTCAAACGCACAAAACTCTCCCCACTATAGTGGTGAAGGGTATAAATATTTGTAATTATGTTCTTACAAATATTAGAATATTATAAACAATTTTACTTAAAATTATAAAATCATACGTTTTATAAGAAAAACCAGCCAAGAGTTGTAGAAAAAAGATACTAATTTTTTTAACCTTATTACATACTACCATTAACGTTTAGTTGTATATTTTAGCAAAAATAATGAAAAACTTTTTCTATATTTTTCTTTTTTCCCCTCTTCGGTTAGAAGAAAGAAATCTTAATAAAATTTATTTTAAAACTGCCAATGGCAGCCTGTAGAAAATTGAGTGTCAATATACAACGATAAACGATAAACAACTTACGATTATCTGCATTGCTAAAAGGCATAAAACAAACTCTTCTTCAATGCATAAAATATTTATAAAAATCTATAAAAACTAAAATAATATTTATAAAAAATATATAGAAAAAACCAAAACAATTTATATAAAAGTTTGTTATTTTGTACTTCTTTTAAAACTCTTTTACTTAAATAGTTTTTTTTTCTTCTATTTTGTTGTTATTTTTCGTTTTATTTATTTTTTTGTGTAGCTATTGTAAAGATATAACAATACTTTTGGTTAGGGCCCTTTAGGGTTAAAATACAATTTATGTCTTTATTAAATTTATAAAAATTTTCGATTTTCTTTTTCATAAATTTATCTATTTATTTTGAGTTTTTTTGCACTTCTTTTTGAATAGGAAAAAATATTTATGTATGTGTTGAAGTGATACTTATATATTTATTAGTTTTACAAAATCAATAAAAAAAACTGAAAATAATAGTAGAATTATAAAAGAGAAAAATAAATAGAATTTTAATGATAAAATTTTAATTGGTACTAAACAAAGTAGAAGAAAAAAAATTAACCTTTTATAAGTTTTTCTTTTAATTTTTTTTTTAAAGAAACTTGTATGTGATGAACTTGTTCTTGTTCTTACATAGCATCTTACTTTTTAATGCCAACTACATACTGTCTTAATTACTTTTAAGAACTACAATAATGTACAACTTCGTGTCAAGTTACCCAGCTTAAGAAATCGTTTGTATAAAATTAGATGCACTGATGTTAGTACTATGAATAGCTTTTTAGACTCTATCGGACAATAACTGCTGGATGTTGAAAATTTTGGTCAAAAAGATTTTTTTCAAATAAGTGTAACTTTTTATCTTACAAACATTTTTCAAAAGACTTCAGACTATCTTAATTTTTGCATTTTTTTCTTAAAACTAAACTAAAATTTAGTTTTTTACTATGAATCAAATTTTTCGCTACAAATCAATAAAGAACAAGATTGAACCTTTTTCATAATGCAGGGTTAAACAAGTATAAACAAAATCAATAACTTTATTAAACCAATTAAATGAATTTAAGTAACTATTTGAAAAACAAAGTAAACAATTTTATATAAAGTTCATTCACACACACACATTTAGTTCATACTCACCTATACATGAATCTGTATAAAAGATTTCTTTATTTTTTGTTTATATTTTAAACAAGATAATAAGAAAAAATAAAACATAAAAAATAACTTTTCAAATTGACTTTAAATTTTAAGCTTTAAGGAAGAATAATAAAAAAAATCAAATAACTGAAATAAACAACCACAATCACTCATACACATGTGCATACACACAAACACAAAATAAAATAAACAAATAAAGAGAAACAAAGGAATTGCAACAATAATAATAAAAACATAATCATAAATTTTATATTTCAATTAATGTTTACATTTAAAGCATACAACAAATACGTCAACAACAAAGTTATATAAAAAAAAATTATAAAAAAACTTGTTATTTTCTTTTTAAACAACAAATAAATTTATAACAATATTTTGTGTCTTGTGTAAATATATACAGATAAAAAGTACACAACAGCAACAACGACATAAACAACAACATAAACAGAAAGACAGACAATCACATACAATTACAATATTTATATACATACTCACACTCAGATTTGTGTAAGTGTAACTACACGCAATGAAAACTTTAAAGATGTGTATGTATGTAAAACTTTTAAATACACTTTTACAAAAAAACTGTTCTTTTAATTAGGGATGATTAATGTTAAATAATGAATCGATCTGAACCACTTTGGAATAATAAAGTGTGATTACAAAGTTAACATGGACGGACATAAGCACGGGTATTTAGCATAGTGTACTATCCCCACTAATGTTGTGTAGTGTAGTTTACCAACGCATAAGCATTTTTCCTAAAAATATTCCTAATTTCATACTTTTATAGGCTTTTTTATATAATATTTTTTTCTGTGTATTTGTTCATATTTTTATAAATTGTATTTTATATACTTATATATGTTATTATAAAAGTAAGCAATATGCATATACAAACAAACAACTTTAATACATCTGTAGTTTGGATTTTAATTTTATTTCTGTTTAAGTTTTTTTTAATTAAATGCAAAATATTACAACAAAAATTATATGTGTTACGCAATGTTTAAAAAACATTTCATGTTTTTTGTTGTTAATTTTTTTTTATATTTTTCGTTATTATGGCTCTGGGTCATTTAATTAAATTTTTACACAATTGCGGTTAAAGTCAAAGTAAAATCTGTTTTTAATTTTCTGCAATTTTTGTTATTGTTATATTTGTTTAAGCGTTTAAGTTTTGTTATTGTTGATTCGGTTTAAAAAATTGTGGTGACATTTTGACAAAGAAACAATGTATTTTTTTTTCGAAATGTTTTCATTGAACATTTTTAATAATTATTTAAGATGATATATGAAGCTGTGATTGATTATGTGACATTTAGAAAAAAATTTTTGTCGGATTTCTAAATATAACATCGCACATGTAGAAATTAAAAACCTAAGGAAATGTTTTAATTAAATATTTCATTTTATAAGTAGGCCAGACCAGATCACATGAAACCTGAACCAAATGCAACTAAAGCACTCAAAACTATTTTGCCAGAATAAGCAGAAACTTGAAAGATTTCGATGTGCTTTACGTGAGCATTTGCGAGTCGGCTTTAATCCATTTCTGTACATGGTTTTACCGGTCCAAGTACAAGGACTTTGTACAAGTACTGATGCTATCTCATCTCTGAGCATTGTAAAAATATCACTTCCGTTTACAACCCTGCAGATGAAAGGGCCTTTGTTGTGTCGGCAAAATCAGCTAGAGACATTTTTGGAAGACCGAAACACGAATCCATAAAAAGAGTTAAAAATTTTGTTCTTAATCACAAAAAAAATTCCTGTAGTAAGTCTGCTGATCACAGTTTTTCCTGAATGTTTCTGGATTAGGAAGGTAAACTAAGTGGTACATTTGTATAAAATATCTTATATCGATCGCTTTTTAAACCAACACACTTCTTATTCATTCGACACACGCCGAGTAAGATCATCCTATATCATATATAAAACAAATTTATAATGTTTAGTCCCACAGTCATCCTCTATGGGTATCTGTTGTCAGGGTAACTGCCCTTAATTAATTCCAATTTAGAGATTTCACCGTATATCAGATTTATAAACGACATTATCTTCCCGAAAAATTTGTATTTTAACCACAGTCTCCATGTGTATCCCGAAGAGATTGAGTTCAAACATGAAAGGATTCACTGTTAACGCAAAACCATATTTTTTCCAGAAGATGGGAAACCGTCATACTTTGAATATATTTATGTTGCGCAAATACTTTATAACAAATGTTTATAGTGTCTCTAGAACCAATACATTTATAAAGTAAAATTAAAAATGGAAATATAAGCAATTTAGCTTTGATACATTTCTTTGATATATAGCTTGGAATGAACTATAGTTTCTTCTTTGCCTTAATTTCTGTCAATTTACATTTTTTTTGGAATTTATTAACACAACACGATTTCGAAGTAAATTTTAATTATCTGGCATTTCCTAGGAATTTGCATTTGGGATGTATACACATACAAACACATACTTATATTTACTATGTGTAAATGTATTCAGTTTTCTTTTTTATGCCTCTTCTATGGAAAATTTATGATCATGTTAAACATTTTATTGTTCCCATATTCAAAAACTAAGAACCCACTCTATGTATGTATAACTATAACTGAATGACTGACTGACATACACTGAGTCAAGGACTAACAGCATACCCTCATGCATGAGCAGGATATTACGTTTAATGCATACTTAAATATGGGAAATATTTGCTACACGTTTAAATACTACGTACTTACATAGATATTGAGGAAAATGCTGCTGTTGTTGTTGTTATTGTTATTTCTATTGGTTATGGCATTCATAGTTGCTGTTGATTTTAGGCATTTAAAGAATTCCATTGAGACAGTATGAACCTGTATGTTGTTCTTTGGTTTTGTTTCATCATGAACATCATCGATATTGAAGTAGTAGATTTCTTTAAAGGCTCTCTTACCCTTAAAATATTGCTGCGGTTGGGAATTAACAAACAATGGTTCGGGTTGTCTTAGGAATTATCTATGCCACCCTTGTTAGTGAGATTTTTATTTTGTTTTTGTTGGCAATTATTCTCATGTGAATGAATTACAAAATATTGTGGTTTATATGCACAAGTAATTTGCTAAAATATTTTATGGTTTCTTTTTTGTCTGTCTTTCCTCAATTAATATGCCACGCACAGAATTTATTTATAGTGCCAAAGTTACGCATTTAGGTTTTGTCATTTGAGCTCTCTTTCTCTATTCTATTTTTGTGTTCATTATGGGTTCCAGCGACCTCCATTCCCCACCCTTTAGATTATAAATATTTTTCAAAAATTTCTAAAGTGTAGTAAAAAAATTTGTTGAAATATTCTTTTAAAATTTTAATGAGTATCAGTTGTTTGCTAAAACTCTTGCTAATACATTTTAAATGAAGTTCTGTAGTTTTCTTTCATTTCAAGATTTTTTTTTTATTTTTTTATATATATGTGTGAGTTTCTATTGCAACTTTTTCTTTAAATACTTTATACGTTTTTATATTTCAATTTCTTACTTTTTATTATAGTTGCTGTTTTATAGTATTATAGATTTTTTTTCGTAGTTTGTGTTTGTATTTTCTAGTTTTCTAGTTTTCTTTCTTTTTAGAAAAAAGAATAGCAAATGGGCAAAAATTGCAATAACCAATTTAAAACGATACATATGGAAATTGATATTGCACATATGTTTGTACATTTGTTTTTTCATGATTTCTGCTTTGCTTCTCTTTGAAAAAATAAAAATATACTTTTGTTGATATTTTATTTTTGCTTTCGTTTTATTTACCAGTTAACTTTTGAACATCATCATGTTTTGACTTTTTGTACTTCTGTTGCATTACAAATATTCAAGTAACTTGCAGTGCTAGACTTAGTTATGTAAATTAAAAAAAATATTTTATGATATTTAAAGTTAAAATTGGAAAGAATGATACATATAAGATTTAGAAACTATTTTGGAACTAAATTTTAATTATCGGACATTTCTTAGGAATTCTCATTTCAATTCGTATTAATGTATATTTGCAATATGTATAAGAACTCTTTTCCTATAATTGTTTGAAGGTTCTAAAAGTGTCTCTAATATTATACCTTCTAAGGAATAATCTATGGAGTAGTAATTTCGCTGGTATATTAGCCTATTTATTAATATATTTTCTTGTATATAGACTGGTATATGGATTAGTTTCATTGGTAGGTTCATTCACTTTATTATTGGCGGGTCTATCGACGTATTAACTAGCCTATTGCTTAGTGAATTGACTATACTATTGATTGTTCTGATGTGTCGTCTCCTAAAGAGTTAATTGACTCTGATGTGTCGTCTCCTAAAGAGTTAATTGACTTAAGTGCTTTGACTAACTAATTGTTGTCCGCCAAAATATAAATAGTATTTAGTGGCTTTTGTTCATAACAAATCTAACTTTAACAGATTGTAATTATAATTTGGTGACTATGTTTTTCACGCACTACATTACGTATGTTTAATATATAAATATTGCTGAAAAAATATCACTCATACGCCATAATAGCTACTTGTACTTGTTTTTTTTTATTTTTTTCTATTTTATTAAAATATTAAAATCAAAGCAAAATCATTAAAAAAAAACGAATAAATAATTCTAATTATATCAATAAATAATTTATAACATAAATTAAATAAAAAAGTTTAATTAAGAAACAATAAAAACTTTTATATTTTCAAATATTTACATAATAATTTAATATTAATTTAATTACTCAATTTAATTTAATACAATGACAATAATTGCCATAAAAATTTATCTAAAAACAAAAGGAAATAAAAAAAGTTATTAACTAAAAGCTATAGTTACAACGGACATAGAATATATTTTTTTTATTTTAGAAAAAAGAAATATTTCTATTATTTTTATCCATTTTAATTTAGTTTTGTTTTTTTAAACATTGAAGTGAGTTTTTTTGAAACAGATGTTTAAAAATTGATGAATTATTATGTTGGACACTTGTGACATGTTCATTATTAAAAAAATCTATATAATATATGGTTAAATGTATGCTTGCATATGCATGCAGTTTTCATACATACATTCATATATAGTTTAGTATGTATATGTGTGTATATATGTCCATATGTAGCATGTGTGTTGGCAAAGAAACAAATATCAAACAAACTGAAATTTTACACCACACATTGACTTTATGAATTTGTACAAATTTTCTAACCATAAAATTACATATTTTTTGGATATATTTTTATGCTAAAAATGAACAGCAACTAAAAAATATTAAAGCTTTTTATTTCTGCATGTTTCTGCTTGTGTAAGCATAAAGAATTGTACTTTTTTTCTAAATGAATACAGTCGAGTTTGTGTATACGTTTAGGTAAAATACCTGTTGTTAGTTTTGTTTGTCACATTGCCAAATATTATTTTTAAATTATTTGTAAGTTTTTGTTATGTTTAACTGTTTTTTTTTGTTTAAAATTAATAAAATATTCACATATTGATATTCAAATTTGGAAAATTGTTATTTTTAAAATTTCCTATTATGAAGTAATATTGTGTAATGGTGTTTTTTTTATTTTGAAGCAAATCTAATCCTCTGCACTACTGCTTTTATTTTAGAGTTGATATTATTATTACGGGTATAATTTGAGAATTTTTTATTTATCATTATGGATTTAACAAGAAATTTTGTTCATTTAAATTTAAATATTTTTATTTATTTAGTTTTTGTTATTTATTTTCTATTTATTTTATTTTCTTATTTTTCAGATAATCGGAAATAAAAAGAAAACAAATAGTAGTGCCATATCCATCTATGAAGGTCATCTATCATATATTCTATAAACAGGTGAGTTTGTTTTGAATAGAGAGAAATTTAAACCGAGAAAAGTGTCGTTGAAGCATATTGATTATGACACAAAAGACAAATATCTACCAAGTCATAAATTGAAGGCTTTATTCCAAAAACATTGGTCTTAATCTCATCAAGAACTTGCAATATATATTGGTAACCATATGACCAGAAGCCGGTATTGCTTAAGAAATAAAAACCTTTTTTACAATTTACATTGATCGTACCCCACTTATAGGACAGGTAGAGCTAATTTAATATTTACTTGTCCTACGAAGAAGTCAATCGTCACCCCATATATTAAATTTGTTTTTATGTGTCCACTTTCATGTTCCCACAACTGCTGGGAACATGAAAGACAAAATCAACTTAGTTACTGATCAGCACTTTTCGAAGTAATTTCTGTATGCGATTTTTTTTAAAATCCACATAAAAATACAACAACATAATTTTTAGAAAGCCGAATTTGTGTAGGTGAATAAGAGAGGAAAGGTGATAGTTTTTTATATGTAAAATTTGATTCATAATTTAAATTTGACAGCATATACTCTTATATATGCAGTCGTTATATTAGTAAAGTTTTTTTTTTTTGAAATAAATGTTGTTTACTGTTTTACTAATTTATATAATTAATAGACAAAGCGATTTTTACTCTTACAGTGTACATCCGATTTTGTCCAAAGGTACATCATTTTAAAGGTATTTCTTCGTAGATGTGCACAATATATATATATTCATCAGATCGGTTCAAAATTTTGGAAGCTATAAGCGTTTAAAGTTGTTACTAATATAAAGAAACAAAAGTCACACGCACGTATGCTTGAATAAAAAACAAACAAAGCAAGAAACAAAACATAAAAAGTAAACAAGTAATCCAGTGATGCCACACATATCATTTCATATCATACATTTGCATATATATTTTTATAATCTAAAGTTTTTGTTAAATTTCGATTAGGGAAGCGGAGCTCCCTTTATGTACACTAGTACAAATAAATGCGTAACAGTATGTGTATGGCAACACAGTTCTAAAAAGAAGATTTTAAAAGTTTTCACATGATTATATAAAATGTGTCGTGCTTCGGTACGTATAATTAATATGTATTTATTTTTAGACGAAAATATATTATTCATACGCCTCATTATTTGTAGAGGAATTCTCGATATTGTTTATGTAAAAGTTGTAATATGTAGCTTTACATGTGTTCATTCGTCCATATGTTTATCTATTTAAACATTGTAATCAAACTACTACAAACTAAGAACAAGCTTACAGTTCCATCCAGCTTCTAAATGAATGAGCTGCTGCAAACACCTTTTGAGGTAGCAAAAATTTTACATATCATATAATTTCGAAACAAAACTTTCCCAACTAAATTTTATGAAATCTTAATTATGCTATTTATTTTTTGTAATAATTGATTGTTTTTTCTCCAGCTTAATTACAACTAAGAAAATGACTTGAATGTATAAAATTTTAATATGCTCACCAGCATTGTAATGTAAATAATTGTTCTATACACACAAATTATTCTAAATAAGTGTATAATATCTGTCTATATGTCTTAACCTTACCCCCTGTAAACATACATATTTGTATTTATGTATAATTACAGTATAATCTGATCGAAATACTAATTTTTTAAATCACAATACATATTTAGGATATTATTCTTAAACTGTTATTAAAGGTTTATAAATCATGCTTTCAAACAAATTTGTTTTATAAACGTTTAATAAATGTTTATGAATAATTTAGTTAAAAATTATTTCATAATATTAAGTTAATTTAATATTGTAATGAATTTTACAAGTTTTCTAAACTTCAACTTAAATTTAGTACTTTATTTATTTACATTTTTAATTATAACAAAATCTTTTAAATAAACATTCACTTATTTGCACAAGTATAAATAAATATTAATGATACTATATAATTTACCAAATAAATATTATGAATTTAACATTTTTAGTTAAATATAAAATATTTTTATAGATTGTTCAAATGATCAGATGATTATAAACTTTAAACAAAAACTTTTACACACATACAATATAACAATGTTAAATACAAATACTTGTACTTATTTTTACTAAATGTTAATGTATTTTTAGTTTTATACATGTATGTAATATGTATTTTTATGTAATTGTAATAAAACATACATAAAACATTATTATCTTTAAACGTAATGGATTATGTAGTTCTTGGCATGAATTTCATCCTCATAAATTACAATCTTTCATAATAAACTAAAACTTGTTGCCAAAAAAAAAAATATAGAAAAACTAAAAATGAAAATGATGAAACAAAATGAAAAAAAATTAAACACATACATATTAAATAAACCGGGTAGACTTTTAAAATATACATACAAAACATTGTATAGTTGTACAACTAAACTTGCGAAAAAAGAGGAATATTTTCATGTTGAAATTTAGATTTAAAATCACATTATAAACATGTCTATAGTATAATTTCTGTCTGTTCATTTATCAAGCCAAGAGAGAGAAATTTGTATATATAAGTATGTAAATTTACAAAAGAGTATTATGCAGTAAAGGGTAAAGTAAAAAATTAAAAAAAAGGGTTTTTACAAGAGACACAATGTACATACACATATTAAAATTATTTTTAAAACTGTTTATAAGAATATATACTATTAAACTTTTGGAACTAACATTTTAAAAAATAACATTAAACAATTTCAAATAATTATTGTTTACCCTATTTGTTTGTTTCTAAACAAGGGTTCATACTAAACAAAATTTACATAAAAGTTAAAAAGTTTCAATAACTTTTTTAAACAGCACTCGTAGGTTTTTAAATTAAAGCCTGGATAAATTTACTATAAAGTAATACATGTGTGTAATGTTTTATATCACTACAGTTAGATTGTATTTTGCGTTTCTACTGATATTTGTAACATAAACAAGTAGGAAAGTATAGTCGGGCATGGCCGACCATATAATACCCTACACCATGAGTATATTTTTAAAATTTTTACTTTTTATAAAATTTTTATTTTTTGTAAA
>NC_060953.1:67611819-67654009 GCF_022045245.1 Lucilia cuprina | reverse complement strand
TATAGTCTAGTCTATAGTCTAGTCTATAGTCTAGTCTATAGTCTAGTCTATAGTCTATAGTCTAGTCTATAGTCTAGTCTATAGTCTAGTCTATAGTCTAGTCTATTGCCTAGTCTATAGTCTAGTATATAGTCTAGTCTATGGTTTAGTCTATAGCCTAGTATATAGCCTAGTCTATAGTCTAGTATATAGTCTAGTCTATGGTCTAGTCTATAGTCTAGTCCATTTGATTCTCAACCTAAAAAAACTTAGAAAGAAGAAGCTGATGTCGGTTAAGTATCAACTAAATTGCATTTTTATTTTTAATGGTTAGAATATACTACTTTTTACCCGTATTTCTCAATTTTAAGAGATTTTGGCAAACCTATCAGAAAAATTGTATCACTCGCCAGTTATTTACGTTTGTCTCATATTATAATCTATTGGATGGTTTACCAATTTTCTTGTTTTAATAAAGAAGAATCCTATTATTCCAATAGGTTATATCAAACAATTTTAATAAAAAATATTCCCAATCAGTTTTCCAAATTAAATATTTACTTTAACAACATTTCAATAAAATTTTATTATTAAATTGTAATAAATATAAAACATATTTTAAAAACTCACTTTTTCAGTAAAACAAAACAAAAAATATATTTTCTTTCGTTTTAGGCTTACATTCTGTCCTTTTCATCTTTATCTAAATAAATAAATAAAAACAAAACTGGTTTTGTTATTTATAAAAATCTATTTTTTTAAGATATTTTCATAATAAAATAAAATCGAAATGAGTAACAAATACTCCTATCAACAAGTAAAAATCTTAAATTCTAATCAAAAAATAAAAAATAATAAGTATTTTAATCTAGGAGCTAATATCTGTGTATGGGTATTTGTATTTGTTTGTATTTATTTTTTTTCTTTTCATTTCCTTGCAATTTTAATAACTTTATCTCAAAGTAGAATTTATCCTAAAACAATAATTCAGTTTGCTTTATTAAAAACAAAATTTCGAGTAAAAAAAAAATAAATAAAGGTTTTTAAGAAGAAAAATTGAAAATAAAAAAATTTTAAAAATAATCTTTTAGCAAATGGTTAAGACAGTAGGCAACAAAATTGTTGTTTTTGACTGCTTGGTCAACAAAAACAGTTTTAACTTTATATATGCAACAGTTTTATCTTTCACTGTCTATTTTTTTAGATGTAGCAGATATTGAATAGGTTTTTTTTAACCTACCGTCATCATCCTGTGTGTACTATAGCTATGAAAAGTAATAAAAATCGGTAATGAGTTTTGTGTTTTTTTGTTCTTTAAAAATACCCTTCTTGTTTATACAATTTCTTCTAACATATCGAGGCCAATAACTTGAGTAATAGCGAATAACAGCAACAACAATGCTACTAAATAGACATAATAAAAATTGTTTCAATTTCAGATAAAAAGAAAAAAACCAATAGAAAATCAAACAAAAATTCATTATTATTTGGCAATTTCTTCTTTTTTTGCTGTGCTTAAAAAGAAAAGAAATAAAAATATATTTATTTTGAAACAAACCTTCTCGTCCCGACAGTATTAATTCAAGATTTTTCTCTTGAAACTTTTGATTGGGTGCACGAATATATTTAACACTGTTTTGGGGGTAGGTACATTTTGCATTAAATTTTTTTCTGTTGAAAAAAAAAGAAATCAAGAAACAAAAGCAATCAAGTGTGTAGTCAAGAAATTTAATTTTTTTGTATTTTTTATTTTTGATAAATATATAGAAACAGTTATAAACATTGACAGATATTCGTTTATTAGGAAAATTTATTTTTTAATTTATTTTAAGAGAGTAGGTTGATTTGTGGATTTTTTTTAAATTTATATTGATAGTACGGTTTATTATATTGATAGTACGGTGTATTGGAGTTATATTTTTCCACATATATCGAATTTAGTACTTAATGGGGACTGTCCCGCCCACTATGTTCTTTTGTTACTTATATTCATACTGAAATTCTTCTGACTCTTCAAAAACTTTAAAAACTATAGATGTTCTACTTTCTTGAATAACCGATTTTGTATATATATTAATTAGTGGAGATGATGTGCCCACTATTATATTGATGCAGAAGATGATCGGGATCAAAATTTAGTATTTAGTAAACACGAAAGGTACGACGATCTCTTTAAACAATTAACCAATTGTTTGAAAAATGTTCTACATCTTTCAGCTTCAATTTCTGTAGTAAACAATTTCACTATTTTAAATGAATCTTATTGTTCTCATGCTTTTAAAATTGCTGCTTAAGAAGATCTATTTGCAAGCTCTTGTTAAGTTTGACAATAAATTTCACGCAGTAATTCATCTAATTCTACGGCTTTAAGCATCCTTGGCTATCCAAAACTATCAATGCTTTCCGCATTAAAATTATTTTGTGCTCATGTATTAACCGATATAAAACTTACGATTTTAAATATAACCTATCTTATTGGATTTACTATAGATAATTTGCCCCTCTCCTAATCTCCTTTAATGGACAATATTTGCTCAATATTCCTTTTTATTTTAAACAGAAAAAAATTGATTTCCTATTTCCTTTGAAAATAAAGTAAACGAGGCATTTCTGGAGAAAATATACATATTTTTTATACTTTTTATATTTTATTTGTTTTAAAAAGCATCTAAAAAATGATTACTACCAACAACACCACCGCCGCCACCATCATTACCAATAAATTTCCATGATACAGTGTAAATGAATGAATCAATGAATTTGTTTAGATTTATGTCTGTTTTTTCTGTGCGGGTGATTGTATGCACCATTTTTTTGGCCATAAGGCAACGTTCATTCAACTTTGATTATATATTTCTTTTTTATTTCTTTGCAATTTAAACATAATTTACGCTTTTACAATACCTACTGCAGAAATTTAGTTTCTTCTATTATTGATTGTTGTTGGTTGGTTGGCTGGCTGTTCCTAGAAAATTTATTTTAAATTTCAAGTCTGGCGTTTTCTTTTAGCCAACACATCGACATCAATTTAATACGACAACCCCAACCATTCGTCTTATTCTGTGCAGTCACTGGGTACAAGTATTGAGTGCCCCGGGGTAATGATTGTAATATTTGAATATTGTGTTGATTATCATAAAGCAACTGTTGGCTTAAATTGATGATAGATAGACCATTGTGGAAGTCATTGGTCTCTGCGTATTTTATATTTATATATTTATTTCTTAGGTTTCGTTGGCTTGAAAAATTAAAAAAAAAAGATTTGAAAAAGAAAACAAGAAACTGTACACAAAATCATAAAATTCTGGTTTATACTCATTAAAATAAGCAAAAAAGTAACCAGCAAATATAAAAACGAATGAATGGTTGACTGGCTAAGTGATGGTTGGGGTTAATGTTGGCGTTGAATTAACACCAAACCAATCGACGTTGGTTTAAGCTTCATTGCACTTCAATTACACATTTTTGTATGTTTTCTGCAGGAGTAAAAAAATTTACTTTATTTCAATTTTATTATTAAGCAAAAAGTAAAAGGTTGGTCCACATAATATAGCGAACATTGGGTGAAAAAAATATGATCAAAAAATAAAAAAAAAATTACAGGTTTAATACTCTAGGCCCAAATAACATATTCTTGCTGTCTTTTCTTTTTTTTTTTGCTCTGTGTAACTTACAAGAATTGCTTCCTTGTTCCATATTATACTGATGATGTGTTTAAATTAACACGTAATAAAATCGTAAATTTTATCAAAAATCAACAATAATTACTGCTATAAATATTTATCTGATTAAATAAATATTTGTTTTGGTACAACACTCCCACTCAAAACATATTCAAACTTTAGGCAATGTTTTTATATAATTTTGTTTAAAATTTATGTGCTTATTTACTTCGAAATGCATAATTAAATTTTTCTACAAATTTTGAATAAAAAAAAAAAAAACAAAATACTTTAAACTAAAAAAAATTGTACTGAATAATTTATAAGTGTTTGTTTAAGGAAGAGTTTGTGTGAGTTTTTGCTAATGGGATTTTAATTGTTATTGTTTTTTATAACTCTAGTTAAAGTGAGTGTTTTGGCAATATCTATGTGCGTATGTATATTTATTTGGATTTTTATTTCTTTCAAATTACTTAAAAGCCATTAAAAATGATGAAGGAGAGAAATAGAAAAAAAAACTTAAATTTATGGTTAAAAGAAAACAGTCTATTTTATTAACATCAATACGCACATATGTATGTATATATTAGGATGACCCCAAAAGAATAATATTTCTTTTTTTAGTTTTTAGTTAAATGTAGTTTTTAGGCTATAGTCTAGCATACAGTCTACTTTAGAGACTAAACTGTAGCTTGCAGACTAGCATATAGTCTATAGTCTAGCATATGGTCTAGTCTATAGTCTAGTATGTGGTCCAGTCTATAATCCAGTCTATAATCCAGTCTATAGTATTGGCTTTAGTCCAGTCTATAGAGAAGCCTATAGTCCAGTTTATAGTGTAGTCTATAATAAGTTCTATAGTCTAGTCTATTGTCTAGTTTATAGTCTAGTCAACAGTCTAGTCTATGTCTAGTCTAGTCTATGTCTAGTCTATGGTCCAGTCTACAGTATAGTCTACAGTAAAGTCTACAGTCTAGTCTGTAGTCTTGTCTATAGTGTTAGTTTATAGTCCAATCTATAGAGAAGCCTATAGTCCAGTCTATAATGTGGTCTATAATCCGTTCTATAGTCTAGTCTATAGTCCAGCCTTTACTTCAGTCTTTAGTCTAATGTATAGCCTAGTAGATAGTCTAGTCTATTGTCTAATTTATAGTCTAGTCTTATCTATATTCTAGTCTACATTCAATTATATTTTCTAGTCTACAGTCTAGTTTACAATCCAGTCTATGGTCCAGTCTACTGTACAGTGTACAGCCTAGTCCATAGTCTAGTTTATAGTCTAGTCTATAGTGTTAGACTATAGTCCAGTCTATAGTCCAGTCCATAGAGACGCCTATAGTTCAGTCTATAGTGTAGTCTATAATCCGATCTATATTCCAGTCTAGAGTCCAGCCTTTACTCCAGTTTTTAGTCATATCTATAGCCTAGTGCATAGTCTAGTTTATAGTCTAGTCTACAGTCTAGGTTGCAATCCAATCTATGGTCCAGTCAACTACAGTCAAGTCTGTAGTCTAGTTTATAGTCTAGTCTATAGTCTAGTCAGCAGACTAATGTATAGTCTAATCTATCCTTTGTTTTAGCCTTCCTAATGGTGTATATTTTTAAATGCATTGGTTAGCATTTCCTTGTGTTTTGTTTCAACATCACTTGAAAATAATAAATTTGTGAAATTAAAAACTTTGGTGAGAAACATAACTTTTGTTTGTAGTGAGAATAGAAAATGTACTTAAGATAAATTGCTTAAGAAATATAGGACGTATGAGCTGATGAATTAAAATAACAGAAATAATTTTTATTCAATATTGCCACATATTTCTAAGATTAAAAATAAAGTTAAACATAGAGGTTTTTCTAGTAATCATATTTAAATAAATATTATTTTGAAAATAAACTCTTTGTACACATTTTCCTCATTATGCTTTTTTAAAAATATTTGAACTTTAACATGATTATTTAATCTCAAACTCTTGGGTCCTGTTTTCAAAATATCAATTTTATTATCAGCTAAGTTTCTTGCAACACATCTTATGTAATGAAGCAGGACAAGAAACACAATTCAATTAAATGCATTTACAATCGAAACAAATACACACAATCACGTAAAATAAAATAAGACAATTGATTGAAAATTCCCTAAAGGCTTCTAATATTTTGTAATGAAATTAAATGTATTATGCAAATTTTAATTCAAAATACACACAATTATATAAAAACACTCACTCGTAAATGACAGTCTCATCTTCCGTTAGCGGACGAACCGGAAGTAATTGTATAGGTATTTATAAGTTGTATTATTTTTAAAGATGTACACTCTGTTATAATAATGAAATGTCAAAACAAATTAATCTCGTGTCAAAATAATTTAATGTTTATTATATACTACATATTTGCTACATTCAGCTTTGGACAAGTATTAAAGATGATAAATAGCTTGACATTGTTAATGGAAATTAATTTTCATCAACACTACAAAACAACAACAAAAACGAAATTATAACAAATAAACAGTCTTTAGTACAATTTATATATATT
The DNA here is from genome assembly GCF_022045245.1 of Lucilia cuprina. Taxonomy (NCBI): domain Eukaryota; kingdom Metazoa; phylum Arthropoda; class Insecta; order Diptera; family Calliphoridae; genus Lucilia; species Lucilia cuprina. Next base: position 67,647,836 of record NC_060953.1, on the reverse strand, counting down.
CAGGACAAATGTCTATAGAGATACATACATTTATTTTTTGAAATGATAATTTTGTCAAGTTTTTGTGATTGATTTAATTTAATAATGCCACAAACAATTATAATTTCTTAACCAAGTTTCCTCAAAGTATTTGCTTAGTTCAAATAGGAAAGATAAATATTAATAATATACATAAATATAAAGTAGTCGATATCTAGCAAAATTTTACTATTAAGCATAAGAACGAATTAAATCTTTGGAAGTTACAAAAATAACAGTTTTTGTTACAGTTTCATCTCACAAATATTATGTTCTTAGATACTGAAATAAATATTTCAAGAAAATTTATGTTGTTGTGTATTACGAAACATTTTTTTAATCCTGCCTCTTTGTGTTAAATATAAATACGAATATACATACATAAATATGTATTTATATTTAACTATTTATTTCTTTAATATATATTTACACATTTTCTTATCTGTTTGTGTAAGTATTTGTATTTATTTCTTTTCGTTATTTTCGCAGATATGACTTCTTTGCTAGAAAATGTATATTCCTATATATAGTATCTGTAGGCTAAAATTAATCTAAACTTGACCGCAAAACACTTGTCTCAATTTCATAAATTTTCTCCTTTTTTTCTGCCAACCAGACAACCTTGAGGTATTTATTGTGCAATATTTCATTTTGGAGGGTTTTTTAACCCGTTGTGTATAACAAATACTTTTGATTTTCAGTTATAATTTTAAAATTAAGTTTTAAATTTATGTATTTAACATTTTGTTCCATTTTACAAACATGAATATTCGTTTAAATTTAATTAAAATTGAAAACTGAAAACCACTGCTGTTTTGGATTCTGTTAGAGATTGTGGATCTCATCCTTAATTATTCATCAAAGTATTATAGGAATATAGAAAAAGTGAGTAGTTTAATAGAGTGTGATTATAAAAGTTTTTTTTTTTTAATAAAGATTAATTTGTAAAATTTTTAAAAATACGTTTTTTTTTCTTTACTATTAAGTTTTACCAGAAAATTATTTTTTTTTGTAAAATCCATAGGAGCATTTCAAAACAAGTAAGAAAGTATATTAATATGATTTATTTTTGATAAAAAACTAATTTTCTGAAAGAGGCTTTATATGAGGTCTAGGTTAAATATGGACCAAGCCCTATAAATTTTTGTGAATATATGTATTTATATTTACACACATAATATTTTATTGTACTAAATATACCCTCCCCACTAAAGTGGTGTAGGGTATAAATATTCCTACAGGTTTTGTACCTTACCCTTTCTAATTTTGTTATTACATTTTTTTTTATAAATACAAAAACTAAGGTTCTCTAAAATTTCCAAATTTATTATGGTTTAGATTTTATGGATTTTCTTTTTAAGATTTTTTAACACGTATTTAATTTTCTAAACTATTTACCAAATTTTAATCGTTTTAGTGCTTAATAAGCCTATTTCTTGGGGTTTTACATTATTTCATTTATGATGACATCACAAACGTCTTTTCGTAAAGGATATCTGAAAAAAGATACCTTCCATTTTCTTTATTACTTCATATAAGATTGCTTATAGTGTTTTTAATAATAAGTATATACATATGAGGAGATTTCAAGTTTTAGTAAAATAATCCAAATCATTTTCATAAAAATTTCATAATTTATTATTTTATTTCTTCATAAATACAATAAAAGTTGTTGATTTGTTTTTGTTTCAAAAAATTTTATTTGAACATTTTTTATGACTTACAAAGATACGACATCGATTGTGAATTTAACAATAGTTTATTAACAAAATTTTATAAATTTTTAAATTTGTATTAAAATAATGTAAGTTATTTTACTAAATGATAATTTTTACACGAAGAATGTGCGTGTAAAATTCGAAATCAGAGTGGGTCATGTTCAAAATCCTACTTTTTTGAAATTACTCTATACTATTTTAGTCTACTCGACGACGATCGGTAAAGAAAATTAAAATCTGCAAAGGTGGATAATATGACTGTTCACTACGAATATAGAGTAATTTCATAGGAAGTAAATACTTACCACCAACGCTTACATGTAGTTAAATATTACTTAAAGTATTATTACTTAAAGTATTCTACATAAACATTTATCGCAAACAATTAGAGTATTTTACATTTTCTTGAAAAAATTTTCAATAATAACTGATTATTGCTATAAATCGATGAAATAACTAACTACAACAGCATAACTTGACAGATTAAGTAATAATAATCCTGATAATTCCATTTAGTTGATTATAAAAGTATTTTATTAATACTGGAAATAAAATTTTCAAACTATTTTTTCGTTAAAAAATTTTATCCAATAATACAAACAAACAAAAGTATAAAGTAAATAATAATGAAAAGATTTTAATATTAAATAAAAACTTCATACAAAAGTTTTATCTTTTTGAATGTATACCTAGCAAAAACTTCGAACTGATCTCCACATAACATGTTCTTAAAATTACTTATCATAGAATACTATATACCACTTGCATTACTTTTAAGTATTCTTTTAATGACTTCCATTCAAATGAAGGATTGTATTCTGTATGCAAGCGTTCTCTTATTTCAGTAACAATAACTTATTATTCCAATGAATAAGTAGCTTTTTCAGCTTTAAAGTCATTCTTTTTTAAATTTAAGTTTTTGTATTACATGTTTTTGGTATTACATGTTTTTTGTGCAGTATTCTTGCAAAATTTAATCTATAAAAAATTTCATTGGGGAATTTTAAAAACATTATTGCAGAAATAGTACTTTTTCAACATACATACATACATACATACATACATACATACATACATACATACATACATACATACATACGTACATACATACATACATACATACATACATACATACATAAATACATACATACATACATACATACATACATACATACATACATACATACATACATATATTAGTGGCTCATTCTTTATTTTTTTGTTATTTCAATAGTATTAAAAAAAGTACAATTACGCATAAGTAACACTTAAAAAATAAAACTCATAATATTTTAAAAAACAAAAGCTGTATTAAAAGTTTTAACGTTAATTCTGCGAAGTAATTGTAATTTGGTGGATAGCGGGCGAAAAATTAATTACAAGGCAAACTAGTTTTATTAAAATTGTTGTTAGCTTGTTTAAAAGTTTATGATTAAATCAATTTACCATAAACGACATAAATTGAATATAGTAATAAATAATAACATTTTCCTAATAATTTTTGCTTTTTGCCGCTTTATTCAATACAAACGCATTTGAATAAATTGTCATGGATTTTTCATTTAATTGTATGTATTTGTAGTTTTAAGATTATCCTTTTAACTCATATCAGTTTTTGCTTTAACAAGTGCCTTTTGTTGTGATTCGCAAACAAATGCGAAAGCTATCAGTCACTTGTTTTTAACATTCATATATCCAAGACTTAGTGTTTTGACATTAGTTTTGTTACAACCTTTTCTTCCGTTTCCCCCTTTCTTGTATTCCTTGTTGGTTGCTTTTTTAAGAGTTAGTTTTTGTTGATTTATGTTTCTCGTTTGTTTGTTAGTTATTTGGTTTTGCTTTATTTACCTTTTTCTTTAACATCGATTTCTTATAGTAAATACATCGTCATCGGCAGCTTATTTTATCCCCTTTTAATTCCCAATCGTCCTTTACGGGGAATTAACATGTGTTTGTGGTTTCTTTTGCTTTCTGCAGCAGGATTTTTGTCGGTAATTTAGAGGAACGAAAGTAACATTTATTTAGCATTATTTATTTTACAGATTTTTCACTTTGTTCTTTGTGTATTTGTTTAAAGTATTTATGTTTGCTTTAATTTAAGTGTAAACGAGTAAAGATTAAAAAGTTTCTGTTTGACGAAGAAAGCCCTTTGGTAGTAGGTTAGTTAAATTTTTTTGTTTTAGTTTAAAAAAAGTTGGAAAAAGATTTTGTGTAAAAATTAATTGGGCATTTTATCGTTTCAATTTTTAAAATAAGACTTTAATCAAATCTGAGTATGAGTTGTAAGGAGTAATGAGTATTCAAATCTGCAAAAGGAATTTTCAGTAAATCTTTATAAATGTGATGTTAGCTTACTTAGCATGTTTTCTTTAAGATTTATAACATAAATATACCTTAAAATGGTCAAATTCGTTTAACTGTTTATTTCCTAATGATTATTATTTTTAATAAGGTTATATGCCTATAACTAATCAAGACTGATCTAAAGTAACAATTTATGCTGGGGTATAGTCGTTATTATAAACTGGTCGATAGTTATTACTATATACTAGTCTATAGCCAGTCATTAATATAGGTATAGATTAATTTAGTCATTACTATATACAAGACTAAAGATTGGCTTATATTAATGCTATGACTGGTCTATAGTCAATACTATTGACTGGTCTATACTCAATACTTCATAGTCGATTCTATAGACCGATCTATAGTTTATTCTATATACTGACTTTAGTCAAGACCACAGACCTAAGTCTATAGACTGGTCTATAGGCAAGACTATAGACGGGTCTATAGGCAAGACTATAGACGGGTCTATAGGCAAGACTATAGACGGGTCTATAGACAAGACTATAGACAAGACTATAGACGGGTCTATAGACAAGAATATAGATTGGTCTATACGCAAGACTGTAGACGCGTCAATAGACAAGACTATAGATTAGTCTATGGAAAAGACTATAGACTGATCTATAGCAGGACTGTAGTCAATTCTATGTACTGACCTTTAGTCAAGGCCACAGACCTTAGTCAATAGACTGATCTATAGGCAAGACTATAGACAAGACTATAGATTAGTCTATGGACAAGACTATAGACTGGTATATAACAGGACAGTAGACTGGTCCATAGTAGGACTGCAGACTGGTCTATAGCAGGACTATAGACTGGTCTATAGCAGGACTGTAGACTGGTCTATAGCAGGACTGTAGACTTGTCTATATATCAGACTATAGACTGGTCTAGAGTCAAGACTATAAACTGGTCTATAGTCAAGGCCATAAACAGGTCTATAGTCAATACTGTAGACTGCTTTATAGCCAATACTAATAGACTGGTCTATAGACAATTAAGACAAATTTCGCGTTATCAAATGAAGTAATTTTATTTCTGTATCATACATTTCAATTACGTTTATTGTATAATGACATTCTTCTACTGTGTATAGAATTGTCAAATACTTTTGAATAGTTCAACATAAATGACAGTGGCATGTTGATAAATGATTATATTATTTATATTAAATAGATTAACTGTAACAATAGATGTAAATAAGTGACCAGACAATTATAAAGTGTTTAAGGGTACTCTACTAATAATTTTCGGCATTTTAAAATAAAGTTTGCGTATTTTCTAACTTTTATATTTCGCAATATATCTTACAAGCCTAAGTAATATTGTTTTCAAATTTCCAAATTTTCCTTCATTTTCTTATCTTTTAAATTATAATAATTTCAATATAGTAATATTAATAATAAATTTATCTTTAATTACATAGGGAAGCCCTAAGATATGTATTTATTTACTTATGCGTATGGACACTATTGTTCACCTGTATTTATCGGTATAGACATATTTAACAGACAAAAAGTATAATTATAATTGAAAAGTCTATAGATAACTAAACATTAATATGTACATTCATAGATAAATATATTTAAACCACATTATTAATGTTTTAAAAACCACATATTCTATTCTATACCTATAAGCTCTAATAACCATACAGATGTATATTTATATTTAAAGATACAATGACTTAAGGAAATCCTGTTATGTGCATAGAAAATCCCCCATAAGCTTTATAAGTCCATGATAATAATAGAGGAAATAAAATAAAGAGAGAGAGAGAGAGAGAGTAAAAAAAATAATAAGTAAATTGTAATCGAAATTACAGGCATTAAATTTAAATACATTTTATATATTCAATCTTAAGGTTCATTAACTTAATTCAAATACAATAGAAAATTAACATGCTGTAGGTATTTATGTGTATGTATGTGTGTGTATGTATTCGTTGTCTCTAACAATGATAATAATGATGCAGTAATAATGCTACTAATAACAGTAATGATCATTTTCCTAAAAATTTCTAATAAGTTAATAAAATTCTATTTTTAATGAAGCTTAAATTCCATATAATCAGTTATTGCGTTTTTTTTTGTTCTTGTTTTTACGTTGTAATATCTATTTCATTTTTCATTAAATATTATTTTCATATTTGGTATATAAACGTAACGAACATTAAGTCTTGTAGTTCTGCAAGCTATATGTAACTAACTAGTAATGTTAGTAACTAGATACGGTGAGTTTTTTGTTTTGTTTTTTTAAAAAGCATTTATTTTTCTTGGCACATGTAGTTTCACTCTAGTGTGAGTAAGTTTAAGTGTTTATACGAGGGTAGGCTTACAAAATTTTCAAGATTATTAACTTATCAATATATAACATAATTTCCTTAAAAATTTCGACATTCATGTCGCATAAAATCAAGAAGTTTTTAATTAAGATTTGATGCCATATTATAAATGCTTGATATTTGTATTTTTTTGCCACCCTCGTTGAATGTATAAAAGGCTGCTAGAAAACATTTTTTATGATACTTTCAATATGACAATCATTAACATTAAGCTTTATATTGCCTTTTATGAAGAAGCTCAATTTCATCTCAACATAAAGTCCAGTCACTTACAATGTCAAGCTGTATAATGTTACACAAATTCGTTACATATACAGTTTTACTCTTGAACTCTACATCTAGAGATTCTGTGTAAAAGTTTTAAAGAGTCTGACCAGTACAAAAGTATTTAAAAAAAAAACATGCCTGGTCAGTAGATTGTTGTAGTCATGAAGCTTTATAAAAGTATAAAGTAAACTAAAAAATAGGTTATGTCATAAAAGGCACTTAAATTTATTAACTTCAATATAAGAAAGACTAAAAAATAATAATCAACTATAAATCATAAAACATCTAGGACACTGTGTTTATTTTTCTTCTGTGTAATATTAAAAATATAAAAAGAGTTTAGTAAAATCTTGCGTACGTATTAGACAAAAATTTTGAATTTAGACCAACCTATAGTTTTGGTAGAATAGTTTATTATAATGGGTATACACAGATCTATATTTTTGACTATTAAAAAATCTATAGTCTTTACTATAGACTATTCTATAATCTTCACTATAGGTCAGACAAAAGTCCCATCTAGAGAACTTTCCATAGTCTTAATTATACATTAGTTTACACCCTTGACAATGTCATTTTTAGATCAGTTTAAGCTCTTGACAATTCTATAGTGTAGACTTAAGTAGCAAACTTAAGTTTTGTCCATATAAAAAAATCTATTGTATTGGTCTATATTTCTGACTATAGACCAGTCTGCACTTTTAACTATAGACCAGACTAAAATTTTCAAAATAGGTCAGTCTATAGTCTTAACTAGATAACTTTATATTGTCTTTATTATATACACACTCTTAAATACCATTTTATAGAATAGTTTATACTCTTGTTAAAACTTTGGACCAGACTTTAGTTTTGATATAGGGTCTTGTCTTTACTCTTGACTATAATTCAATCTTGATTATAGATCATTATTGATAGTATTCCAGCCTATAGTTGTTACTATACAAAAAATTTTGAAAAATATGTGTTTTGAACTTTGATAAAATCTAAAAAGTAAGATTTTTGGAAAATTTGAAGAATTTTTTTTATAAATATACCAAATTATATATAGGTTGTTTATAGAAGGTATGGTTTCAAAGAAATTATTTGATAAAATCAATGAAATTTAATTTTTTACAATTGAAAAAAAACGACCAACAGTTTTGAACATGATTTTTTCTTAGAATTTATAAATTTAAAATTAACAAACTAAATTAATTACTTCTATAAAAAAGGAAATAAACTAAAACATACTGATAACAAATAACTAATAAGATAAATTGAAATTAAATGGAAACTAAACTAAGTTAATTACATTTTATAAAAGTAATAATCATGTAATACAATTATTAAATAAATAACAAAATGTTTAAAGAAATGTCAAGTGAATTACACGATAAACATTAACAGAAGCAGAAAAAAAACAAAGAAGCAACTGCAACAACAATGACTAAACATCAAGATCAAAAAAAAAGGAAATAACAACAAATACTTAGATAAAAAATAAAACAATAAGAAGCAAAAGCAGAACTTTTGTAATTACTTTTCTTTGTATTGTATGTACAATACTTTATCTCTTAATATCCTGTTTTGCGAGACGACTGTAACTTTGTGTAAGATGTATTCATATGTGTATAGGTATACTTACATACATATATATCTATATCCTTTTGTAATACTTTTATATGTGTAAAAGACATTATCAATTTATCCTATTAGAAAAAAATAAAGAAAATCATATATGTTGGTAGAGTAGCAAAGAGAGTGAACAAAAAATTAAATACAACAAAATGGAAAGAAATAAAGTAAAATAAATAAACGATTTACAATGACGACTTGTCAACCAATAATCTTTGCTAATGCTAAAGACGCCATAAAGTTGATTGAAAAATAATTGAGAATTGGCAAATGTAATACAACAACAATCAAATAAAATATAAAATGAAAAATAAACTACATTTCATGGATTATACATACAAATGTATGTACACACTTACAAACTAACTAGAAAACTGTTATACTAACACTTATGTTTAGATGAACTTATATACATTCAAACATATATATATTTATAAAAGGTATACATAAATAGAACGAAATAAAATTGTCAAAGTTCCCTAAGAGATCTTTACTTATAAATATGTTTATAAAAGTAAATAAGTGTGTGTGTGTGTGTTAGAGTGTCAAACATACTTACTTGCTCCGTGCTATATGTACATAAGTAGTGTAAGTATAAATTCTTTGCCCTAGTAGACATTTAACAAAAATGAAAAATACAAAAAAAAAATGGTAAGAAAGAAAATACATAATCCCCAAACAAATAAAGGAAAACTAACATTGTCAGTTAAATATAGATGAGTAAATGTGTATCTATTAGACAGGACCCAAGAAATTTATTTAAAATTTATTTTATATGTTTAGTAGAGAGTTGAAATATAATTGTTTAAAAGAGAGTCATCATTTAATATGTTTGACCTTTAAGTTTTTCGATTAAGTTCCCAACGACGATTGTTTTTGTGGTCGTCCACATATGAAACCTTAAATTAAGAATTAAGGCTTGTAGCTATCGTTAGTCAACCCAGAAAATATATACTTTTATAGGTCTTTGATCAATATTTTGATATATTATGATCAATATTTTGATATTCATTATACTCATCGAATATCTAATACTTTTTGGTGACATCCTAATACTCATATGTGGGCAAGTCAATGTACATATCTATGTCTTCGTTCCATATAATTTTTCTGTATGAAAGTCAACGATACCGGCCAACTACACAGACGACTAGCTGTAAGCAAAAAATAGGCAAGCAGTCAGGCTATAAGCAGGTAACATTTGCCTTAACCATATTTATTTAGTATTATACAATTTTCTAAAGCCTAACACACTCATATTGTAGGTACTCACACACTTTCATTCACAGATGATATTCTGTAGTGTCAAAATATAACAATAATTGTATAAATGTTAAGAAAGCAAAATAACAAATACGAATCATACCCACTCCCATACATATTTATAATAAGTATAAAAACTAAGAGAAAAAGAAAAAATAAAAAAGGAAACTGAAGCCAAGAAATTCAATCCCTTAAGGCACAAACACTTACTCTCTCACACCGACATACTTCACTTTATGATTCAGTGAAAGAAGCAGCCATCCTTTAAGTCATTCTCTTCCACATTCACTCATTCATTCGTATATTCGTTCTTTTATTCATTTATCCTTTGGAAAGTAATATGTATTTACTTAGGATTGAAAATACAGTTATTTGTTCATCTTATATAGGAATATGTATGAAATGTATTTTTTTTTATAAATAATAGAAGTTAAATTGGAAATTTGTTGCAATATGACAAACATTTTGTTGAAGACAAACGTTATCTTTACAGATTTAGAATCATTTATTAATAGACATTGCATTTCCAGCTACTTTTCAAAGTAACTACTTACATTTGGTACATACAATTTAACACATACATGTAAGTGTCTTTAGTTTTTAGTAAGAGGTGAGAATAAAATGGATTAGATATACAACAATAAGTATTTATGTAATCCATTTGTAGTATGTATACCTGAGTTCACATTTATATATGTATATGTACTTTTACAATAATAGATAAAAAATAACTACAAGGCATTTATACTTACACTTTCACATCATACCAAATAACATATTACATCCATCTCATACATGTTCACATTTTAAGAAATTCCTAAAAAGAAAGCAATTTCTTTTTTTTTACATTTAGTAAAACAAGAACATAAAACCAAAATTCAAAAAGGTAACAATGAATTAACATTTGACAACATGATGTTTTTTAAAGATTAAAGTAAAAAAAAAACAAAAAAATAAATGTTAAAAAAGTTATTTATTTGGTATAAGACTTTTAAATGTAATTTAAACTTTTATTATAATTGAACAAGTCTGTAAATACTTAATCGATACAAATCTTTGACTTTAAGGATAAGAGAGGGCTAATATTGAAGCATACAGGTTATTGAATTGGGTTGTAAAAATTTGTATAATTTTACGCGACTACAATTCTTTTTATTAGTTTTATATCACTTACAAGTCTAACATTTATATATTTTTTGTGAAAGGTAAAAGAAAAGTTATTAAAAACCAATGGCTAAGATGATGGAACAGTTTCAATGCGGTTCAAATTTATTTATATCGAATTTCACTTCATTGTTTAAGCCAGTTATGACAATAAAAGTAGTTTTTTGCAGAGATTCCTAAACAGAGTAGAAGGTAAGTTTACGGCTGTATGACGAATTTCATCGCTGTACTCGGGTTTTTAAGCTAATAATGAGCTTTTAAAGTAAATTTCTTAGAGGGACTTATTTTTCGGAATCCACTTGTATGGAGGCTATGTGAAACGTTGACCATTTATAATAATACCTAACAAACCTTACTCATAGGAAGTAAAATATCTACCATCTATCTCTTTCCATTCGGACCTCATCGTGTTTTCTACAGACAGACGGACATGACTAGATCGTCAAAGAATTTAATAAAGATATAGAATATTCACACATAAACACTTTTTTGTGGTCTCTGACCAACATTTCTATATTTTACATATATAACACCCACATCTTCTTTAATAGTGGGTATAAATAGGGACGCATGCTGACGTATGTATGATATTTTATTACATGATTATTAAGTATACGCCACCAGTAATCAATGTTTGATGCTCTTAGGGCGGGTTTCTTACTCCTCTGTTAAATTAGGCTTAACTTGCTGTTAGATTAAACTCCGAACAAATTTAGGTGGACTTTAGTTAGTATTGCCAACTTCTCACTCAAAAACATAAACAATGAACAGCTGCTTTTTGCAAACAATACTTTTGTAAAATGGAAAATTTTGGAAAAATGTTAAATTAACATTTAAAACAATGATAAATAAAATTAGAAATTAGAAAATTGAAATTTACTTAAAATATTAAGTTTTTGTTCTTCCGAAATCATTGTTTTATTGTTTTTGTTAATTGTGTTTTCTCAATTATAACTTGAGTTCAATTTTACTCATTACACTCAGTTAAACTAAGATAATAAGTAATTTTACTGATAACTGAAAAACACGAAACATATATTAAACCAGGTTTAACCAAAGAATGAAGATTATCTTTATCAGAAAAACTCGCCCTTAAAATATGAAAAGATATGGAAAAATATAAATTTGAAAATACATAGTATTGATTTTTAATAAAAATAATACTTTTTTCTGTAATTCACTCTCATTACTCACGATATTTTGAAAATTGCAGAAAATTCATCATAGCTATGAACTTTGCTTCGGTGTAGACTATTGATTATTATAATAGTCTATTGCCTTAATATATTAACAAGACATGTCATTGGTCTATTTTAATAAGTGCAATAGCTCCACATGTTTTTATCCTGACATGTATTAGTCATGTACATTAGACGTATGATTTATATAAATAACAATATAAAGAAAACTTTAAAATTGGTGCTTATATTTAATAAAGTAAATTGAAAATATTTGATGTTGATAGCAAAGGTCATAGGCATAGAACACATACACATAGATGTGTATGTGTAGTTAAAATTAAAAAAATAAATAATTCTCTTTGTTGTATAAAATCATACTTATAGTTAAATGCAATTAATTTTACAACAAATACAAAAATTAAATAAGCAAAGAAAACTTTGAATACATAAAAATTTGCTACGTTTCAAACAATATTGTTGACGTTGTAATTTTATTTTACTCACAGTTAATGACCAGCAAAGTGTAAACTTAATTTTATAAACATCTTCTAAAAATCTAAAGATAAAACTTTAATCAAATTATTTTTTTTAAAGTTTTTTGTATTCAATAATATGCTTTTATTTAAAGAAAGTCATTTTAAAATAATTAATTAAATAATTTGATAATTATTAGTTTATAATAGTAATTAAAGATATAAAGCTAATTTTTCATAAATAGTTTCCTTAAAGAGTTAATATTTGACAAAAATTTCTTAATCGTTTCATTTCTTTTTCCCTGTTTTCTTTAAGTTTATTTCTTCAAATACAATGAAATTCTTTTCTATTCATATTAAATAGTGCGTTATTTGTAGTTGCAATTTGTATGAAAATTACATCCGTTTTTCTTGTGATTTTCAATGTATAATACCTAAATATATACAATACATATGTATGTAGTTTTTCTATATTGTCTATGTCTAGGATAAGAGAAGATGTAGGAAAATTGCAACAATTATAACGATGACATCAACCAAACATTGTTGTTGCTTCCACAAGTAGTATGTTGAAATAAACACAGACAATACATGGTGACAATTAACGAAACTAAAGAATCAGAACAGCAACATAGAGTAAAGATAGTAAATTATAGTATAATGACAGCAATTATAAATCCGTTAATGGTTGCATTTGTTTAGACAGGAATACAGTTAAAAGAAGAAGAAACATATAAGAAAGGAGTACAAATTAGTTTTTACATTTATATTTCATACGTATGTACATTTCGCTCATTTACGAGAAAACAGTTTAAAGAAATTTTATTGTTTCTTAATAAATCTTTAAATAATTCGATTTAAAAAATTTTAAATTTTATCTTAAACTAAAAATTATCTTTTCAATAAACATGAGTTTTATATAAAATCATATGTATGATGTATTCTTTATAAAAAATTAGTTTAGAACATTGAATTTTAAGTTAGGTCCGTCTTGTAGTAAATGTTAACTGATTTGTGTCAATGACTCTTAAACTAAATATTGCTTTAGGGCTTTATTTGTTGTTAAGTTAAAGTTTCTGGGGGATTTTGTATATGCTGCAAGTATTTATGTCTATATAAATTAATAATACAACGTTCATACTCCAAAACATCAAAGTTACAACAAAATATTTTTCCATATTCACATATTTATTGCCACAATAAACGTAATTAAATAAAGTCGTTTAAAAATTCAATACCATACATTTCCGCAATAATTTTGGTTGCTAAAATTGAATGAAATAAAATAAAAGTAACTTTGATGCAAAAAAGGGAAATGTTATTCATTTAATACTATGTGTTCACATTTTTTATAATTCTTGTAAAGATTTTCTTGTAATTTTCTTTAACAATTTTCTCTCGTAATTTATCCCTTTTTAACCACAAAAACCGCTTACAACTCACTAAACTACATTCATACATTTGTATATACACACATCCTTCAATACAACAATTTTGAACATTTACAGTTATTACTGCAGACAACACAGATGTACATGTACAAGAATACAAGTATCATTATATTAAATACATATATATGTACATACTAATACATACTCATATATTAACTTATGCATATGTATAGAAATTTTGTTAACCACATAATCAACTATATATTCTATAGTAGGACTTGTACACTTATTCACTTACATAGATACAACTGCATTCATATATACCTACATATGTATGTATGTGTGAATGTAGTGAATGAAAGAGAGAATTATAATCTTATGGTCGAATGCTGCAACAAAACGACTAAATGCTGAATGTGCAATTCAATACATTATACTGGGCATACGAGTCTTGTTTGAAAAGTGACCAAAATTAAGTATTGAGTAGTCTTATATGTAGTTTGAGATTAAAGAAGTATAATTGAGTTTTTATCAGGTTGTTATATAATAGCCATTTTAGGTATTTATATGTATATATCATATTCAGTACAGGTGTTCTATACGTAATATGTATTAATTATTAATTATACGTTACGAGTTTTTAGCAATTGAGGTAAGTAACCATTAATATATGATAATAGAGGTTCATCGTACGTATGAGTTATATGAAATTCAAATATTTAACTAAGAAGTCGTTTTAAAATAAAGTTAAAAAAATGGATTCAAATAATGCAAATACATTTTTCGAAAAAAAAATTTTGTAACAAACAAAATTATAATTTAAAATCATCACTTGATAATTCAGTAGCTATGGAAGAAAATCTAGTATTGGGCAAAATAAGAGAGAATGATTAAATTCATTATAATTAGTTGCCAGGCTTGATAAGGTATAGGATATATTGATATAATTTTGTGAAATTTTCATACTTTCTTCCTACATAAATATTTTATTGTAAATATGCATGAATGTGTCTGTGTGTTTGACTGCAAATTGTGTACATGTGTTAGTATTCTTAAGCACTGCAGTGGTAGTATATAAAGAGCAAAGAATTATTATTATTATTAAATAGTTACAAAAGTATATTTTCTATGGTTTTTGCTTAGCAAAGCAACTTTTCATTTTATTCGATTCGTGTTTTTTTTTCTATTGCATTTCTCTTCATTTTGCTTCACATAGACGAACATGTGTAAAGATGTTAAAAAAAAGAAACAAAAAAATCATTTATAAAGATAGTTTCAATTGGAGATAATTTATAAAGTTTTCTATATTTATTTATTTTCCACATTTCTGCTTATGCTTCAAACGAGAGTTATTTTCTATAAATTGAAAATTTATCAAATTATAATAATAAAAGTATAAGCAGTAAAGATTTTTTTCATTTCTTTTCAACAGTAACAATAGTATTTAATTTTCAATTGTAATATGTTAAAGTGTTGCGATTACATTGTGTTAGTTATTTCAGACTTTCAACATTTTAATTATTTTACTATAATGTTAATGAAGTTTTCTTTTTTTTTTTGAATATACATATTTTTTATTTCTTTTGTTTAGTTCTACCGTTGCTATTTCTTTGTGCATACTTGTACAGTTATCAAGTGGCAGAAATGTTAAACGGATTTTGGCACAAACATATGGTGGCATTTAAAGAGTGTGTTCTCATATGTTTATATGGCAGAAGACATTTATATAAATAAAAATAATTCTACAAGATAAATAATATATAGAGCATATCGTAGGAAAAATATAGAGCACAGTAAAATCTTAAAGTTCATGCTTCAAAATCTCATTAGAACTTAAATGGGGCTTTGTCTCTAACGTATTTAGTTCAATGTTTGTCTTGATGTCAATATCAGCAATTTTGGAAATACATTTTTTTCTTTAAAGAGAGACAAGATGTGTATTTAACCTGAATCCAAATCAGCGAAAGGCAGTGAGTAAAAAAATGTTCTCTGACTGCTTTTTATTGTTTGTTATACATGTGGGAGCATACGTAAAAAAGAGAGCTCATTGTGTTTCGCTGATCTAATTATGTATACATGTTCTATGACGAATATCTGCACTTGACTCAGAAACCATAGCATATTTAAGGGATGTTCAAAATAGACTTTTGTTTTCGTTCTATAAAGATTTTACTGTAAATTTATACAAATATTTCATCCACCATAAAATGTATACGAACTTATAAAAAATTTACTACTTTATAAAATCAGTGTATATTTTTCATATATTTTTTTTTCTTAAGAAAATTTAAAATGCAAATGTGTTTAAATACATTTAGTACACACATTTGTATGTAGCCGTGTGATGCTGTGTGTGTATTTTTGTGTTAGGAAACGTTTGCATTCATATTGTTGATGGGATAGTTGTACATTTTCATATAAATTCAGTTTAAACAACATGTCTACCTGTTGATGACACCGGTAGAAATGTGTCTTCTTTTGTGTACAAATCAACAGACACCAACAACAGAAGCCAACATTAATACATAAACAGATTTCTATGTAAATGTTGAATTGACCCGATAGTTTTAAAAGTCAACAATGTAACCGTAACTAACTGACTCTAATTAATATAGAGTGTAGACACTTTTAGCAGTAGAAGGTAAGGAACTTTCTACCTACCGAAATATTTTTCATCTATTAATGTCTTCAAAAAAATATCTGCACGTTCTACAGGTATCTAACATTTGTTCCATTTTTAGAAAGGTGTGTGCGTGTGAATTCTTCATGTATGTTATCATAAAAAAATCTTAGAAAAATGAAAGACAGTTTTTGCATTAAAGTTGGAGTATAAGAAAATAAAACAAAATATATTTTAATATTTAATTTTCATTTGTTATTTTTTTATTTTTAATTTTCTTCAACGACGAAGCAGAGCATTTTCTTATGCTTTATTATGTCTATTGTTAACAAAAAAGGCAACACAAAATTATAATTTGTCTTTCGTTTAAATGACATTTTGTGTCACTTCCTTGAAATTGAAGTACACATGTCTATGGTGGTGGTGCTTAAATTTTGCTCTGTTTATTAAAATAATTTTTGTTTATTTATTTAACAATTTTTCAAAAATACAAGTAGAATCTATTAAATTTTTAAATTTGTAATTCCTACAATATTTTATTTTTCTTTGGTTATTTTTGTTTTGCCGTTTATTTTGTAAAATTTGTTCAAAACATTAGTGAAAACTATGTAAAGCAAAACTTTTAAAGTTTTTTCTCCGTTTTGTATAGAAAAACTTCAATGCGAAACAATAAGTTTCTGTTTTCTTTCGATAACTGTCTAGGAATTTTAATATAATTTTAAGGCAAATCATTATTGAACATGCTGTTTTAATAGTGTAAAATTACACCTGTAACTCATTTAAATAATAAATTCGTTTAGTTAGTTACTTATCTGTTTATTGCAACCAGCGCTCGTTAAAAAAGAGACTGATGTATTGAACATTTTTTAAAACAGCACAATAATACTAACAGTGCACGTATACAGACAGACATTCACGAACAAATGGAGCGCGTAATTGGATTTTAAATTTATTGTAAATACCATGGCGTGTACTTCTTTCGGTGATTATTTTTCGAACAAAATTATTCCTTTAGACTTTTATCCAGAGTCTTGAAAGGAAATAATCAATTGTATCTAAACTATAGAATTATTACGTAATTATTGATAAAATACTTAGAAAAGTATTATAATAAGTTCTATAGTTAACAGTTAAAAGAACTGTAATATATAATATAAAGAATATTTGAAATATTTTTCAAATTAAATACAAGTTAATGCAATTTTTTTTTTAAACAAAAAGTTAAGCAATATGTCTTTAAAATTCTTATTTTTGTTATACATATTTTGTTAAGAGTACTTTAGCGTTTACAAGTGTGAAAGTGCGTGTGTAGTTGTATATACATATATTTTTTTAGTCTATACTTTGATAAATGCAAAATAAAATCCCTCAACAAACAAAATACCACTTGACACATTAAAATCCTTTTTACTTTTAAAGAAATATCCAAAAAGCTGTATGTAGTGTGATGTTAATGGTTTCTGGTTTGTTTTTTTATTTTTTCAACGCTTTTCATTTGTTGTTATTTTTTTTATTCGGTTCTTGAATTCATATTGTAGATATGTTTGTAAAAATTCATTGTTAGATTCCATTTTTTAAAAGTAAACAATACTAAGGCGTGTATAGTGTTGAAAAGTTTGTGCATATAGAATTACTTTGATACATACATACATATATATACAATAGAGTATCCGCAAGAACATTCGTTTTGCAGATCAAAAATACTCAAGCAAACATTTTTAATTTTTTCCCTCAATAAGCTTAAAATTATGGAATTTTTGAGACTTATTTTACAGACTTTAAGATTTTCAATAGCTCTAAAGGAACTGATGCACTTACAGTTCGAGAGGTATTCCTACAAAAATGTGGTCCATGGAAAACCCTAAATTACTAGCTTTTTTAAGTTAGTGCAGGTTGCCATAAGTTCTACCTATGTATATTTCTTAAACAAATCCTGTTCACTCATAGAATTTGTTTCAATATTTATGTTTTCTATACTGTTTTAACTTTTTTGTTTTAAGTGCATGTGTTCGTGAAAAAATGGTTTTAACTTAATTCTCAGAAATACATACATTCTTCTACATTCAAGGTAACAAATTTGATCGCTGTCATAAAGAAATTGTTTTAATACACTGGAGAAAACTATTTTGCAATTTGTCAGGCATTTGATTATATTTTTATAAACCCTTTATGATCTCTATGAAAGAGATCATATTTCGTACTTTTAAATATGCCAATTGGCTTCCCTTCCTTCCTCCTTGTTTTGGTATTAATTGGTCGTTGGTCATGATGATGAAAACCATAATTGCAACGATACTGCGAAATGACTATGGATTAAATAGCTCGAATACTTGAGCAAAAAGCTTTATAATGATTGGGCAAAATCATGTTTAAAAATTGGGTTATTCTTTGAATTCATTCATAAGGTCGTTAAAAAGACTAGAATTAGATAATTGCACACTCATATGCGTTACTTGCCGTGAGTACAAAATTTGCATCAATGTTAGTTCTATTACACAGAGCTTACTATGCAAAATTGTTGCAAAATTCATGATAAATCGATTTTATAATATAGGTTACTTGACTTGAAATTCATATTATTCATTTCTTAAAAGAATATGAAATTTTATTCAAATTAATACATTTAAACAGGCAACCAACTTCCCAAATTTAAGGAAGTCGTTAAGGAAAACAATTCGATTTATAGAGCCATCATTAAAACGGAAAATGGTACTTGAGAGTATTATGCATTTTGTACTTTCTGCTGTCCACTAACAAAACAAGATGGCACTTGTTAAGTCCTGGTTTTTGTGTGGAGAGCACCCACAAAATACGCTTGTATTAATTTGGTTTATACCATAGTAGTTCTTGGACAATGTGAGTGTGAGTGTATTTGTGTTCTACCTACAAGTGCTTACAATATGTAAATGTTTGTTTCTCCTTTAGTTTTTATTGTGTCTATACAAATTGCTGACTGTTTTTTTTTCCTGAACAGGCCAAAAATATTTTGTCAACAAAAATTCTGTGTGTAACTGGATTTTTCTTTAAAATTTACAAAATTTCATTTAACAACATTGTAGCGAAAAATATTAAAACATACATTGCTACAGAACAGACATGTAGTCAAAATAAAATTAGTTATTCTTTTTAAACCCGGCTGAAAATTTAATTTTTACTTTAAATTTTTCTTAGCCAATAAAATATATATAATGTATTTTGTGTAAAAACTTGTGTATAGTAATATAATTAAAAAATATTAAAACTTTAAAAAATATCTTTCAAAATATATAGTTTCAAAATAAACTTCATTTTTGAGGGGTGCTTAGATTAACATTTTCTTGAGCTAGTCTATTATCCTTACAGAACAGAAATGTAACAGAACTGCTTGTGTGCGTTTTGTGGTCCATATAAATATTTTTTATTCTGTTTTACTGTTGACAATTTTCCACACTGCACTAAAACGAAGGGTAGCGAGCGACTGGTCCTATAGTGTATATAATTCATGTTGCAACTATTTTAGTTGTTGCTGTGTAAAATTTAAAACTCACTTGAGAATTTGCAACAAGCAATGTGGCAGGCAGTGTAGAAAAAACATACCAACCAACTAACAGAAGAGGGTCTTTTATTGTATTTTATTTATTAGTATTTAATTTTTTTGTCATTGTTATTTTGTTTTATTTTTTTTTCATTTCTTTTATTTATAAAGTCTGTCTACTGTTTGGTTATTGCAACTGTTGTTGTTGTTGGTTTTATTACCTTTTTTTGGGGCACACATTCTTTTGGCATTTGTATGCTGTTGTTGGTGACTTTGTTTTATGGCATAAATATTTTTTAAGCCATAAATTTTATTGTGTGAATGTGTGTGTGTGTGTGTTCTTTTTTAAATGTAGTATTTTTGGGGGAAATTTGTAAAAAAAAGTTTGTGTTTAATAATTTCTATATGCTTAATCTTTATCATTGCACCTGCTGTCAATTATAATGAAAATTTTTGTTTAAATTGGCTTCTTTGAGTTGGAGTTTCTTTTGGAAAAGAAAAAACATGGTCAATTTTAAATTTTAAAGTGATTCGATATTGAAGATGTTCAAAGTGAACCTTATCTAGGAGATTTGAGAGTTAATTATAGACAGATCCTTATACAATTTAATGCAACTATTTTCATTTATATAAAATATGTCTGTGTCAGATTACATCAACGTAATTGTATTTTTATGCCATTTATTAACGAATTTCATTATTATGGATCTATGCTAAATAATGGACCGATATTGTCCATTTTAATATCCAAATAATTTCCAAATCTTAGCTGTCTTCTTAAACAGATAGACAGACTGACAGACAGACAGACAGACAGACAGACAGACAGAGAAATAGATAGACAGAAAAACAGATAAACAGATAGAGAGACAGACAGACAGACAGACAGACAGACAGACAGAGAGATATACAGAAAAATAGATAAACAGACAGAGAGACAGACAGACGGACGGACGGACAAAATATTTCAAATTTTAAGAAACAAACACAAATACAATAAGGTTTCTCTCACCAGAAAAAACATAATAACATAGTTCCACATAACAGGGACCAATCATGCTTTAAAATTGGTCGTTATTTAAAAAAAATGATTCACGTGTAATGGATAGACATATGAACACTTAATAAGTAGATCTTAAATAATATATCTTGACAAAATAGAGTATAATAATGGTCGTTATTTAAAAAAATGATTCACAGTGTGGTGGATAGATATATGAACAGTAGGACGTACACTCCATAAATAGATCTTAAATAATATATCTTGACAGAGTATAATATGTAAATAAAGTGCAAATGTCACGTAATATATTCAAAGAAATTCTTGAAGTAATAAAATTAATAAATGCAACAAAAAATATTAATATAAATCAGTTTGAAATTTAATTTTATATTGAAATAGTTGACAGTTTTGAAATAATTTAAAGATTAAAAGAAATCTTACTAAAAATTCAATAAACATTAAATTGTTTTTATTTTATTACAATTTCAATATACACAAAATTTTTTTAAAACTCCCCTCTATCCCATATGTACATGATAATATCATTTCCTTTTCTGCACATTTAATTTTTCTTTTTGTAATATTTAATTTTTTTTCCGAATCGCCTAAAGTTGTGAACAATTTTTTTAGGACATCCTTGTAAAGCCTAAAAATTAAATACTTTTATGTTGTGCTAGTTGTGTATGTAAATTTTGTCACGTTTTCTCACAGAGTGTGTGTGCATAATTTCAAAGAGGAAATAATATTTTCTTTTCATACAACTTAAATAACCAAAAAACACAGAGAACACAAACAGAATTTCATTCCAGTTTCATATGTTCTGTATATGATATCCCTTTCTGTTATTTAAGGAACAAGAAAAAAACGTTTTTCTTCTTTTCTAGTTTATTTTCAATTTGACTTGTCTTAAAATGTGTAATAATAATAGACTGTTTGTAACGTTGATTTGTATATTATATGTGTGTTTGTTTTGTAATAAATACAAACGAAAAAAATAGAATTTAAAATTCCGTTAAGAGTCCTTAAGGCATTTAGCAAAATTGAATATTATTACTTTCTGGGGGCTGATTACACATATCAGATTCTCATATATTCACAGTTTTTTTTTCTTTTCTTTCCTTTTTATATGTTTAATTTCCGTTAAAATTTTTTTTGTTTTAGGTTTTGTTTGCCTTAGTTTCTGTATTATAAAGTTTAATAATTTATTTTATTATCAAAACAGAATTGAGTTAAATTCATGGTAAATACATATTAATGTAAATTTTAAAGCTAAATATTTAAATTTTTAGAAAACTGATTTCGAGATTTCATTTTGTTGTGTTAAAAAAAAAAGATTTTATATCTTTGGTTTACAGAGTTTTTTAATAATTGTGACCAAATGATATGTAAAAAATGTGGAGTATTTTTTTAAGCTTTATTTTATTTTACTTGAAATATTTAAACAATTTGTTGACAGTATATGATATTTTCTAAAAAAAAGTTATATGACAGTGTAAATATTGTAAAAAATGTTATAAGTGAATTTTGACCTTCAGGTTATATTCTGTAGAGGACTTTGTATCGGCCAATTGAGGCCTGATCATTACGAAAATCTATGGTATAACTTAGACTTATATTCATCATTTAACATGATTATGAGCTTGACAGCGCTATTCTGATTATACACTTGTATGGGGACCAGGCGGAATAATGTGCCGGATAGGTTTCATTTTTGGCAAGAATAGGAGACATACAGATGGACAGACAGATTGACACAGCTAAGTTGACACCAAAAGTGATTATTGTCCATTGATGCAATGTAATGTTGTGATTCTAAATGTACTATTCTGTGTAAAAAAAATCCTCCGTAAAAGCAGTCATAACCTTTACCTACTGCTTTAAATCTGGATTTTTTTTAATTTATATTTATATTTTCAGTAAAAATTAAAAAATAAAACCATGAATTTAATCCACATTTATATATCATACACCCGTAGCAATAATTCACATTGACAACAACAATAATAAAATATTTAAAAACGTAAAAATATCAACAGTATCAACTGACTAAATACAACAAAAGTGAACAAAAAAAGAGCAAAATTGCGGCTAAAAAATACGAAAAAAAAACAAACACCACTCTTGATATTTGACAAATTTTATCAACTTTAATATAAATCAGTAAATCACAGTTTTTATGATTTATTTTTTTTTTACTCTGTTTTTTTCATTTTTATGTGCCCTTTAGATTCTACATAGTATAAATTTTTAAAATCAATTCAGACGCAAAAATAAAAAGTAAAAGATGACAACAGCAACAAAAAGCCACTGGTATTCATGAATGTATGCACAACAACATCAACAATCATCACACACTCTTAAATACACTCGAACAACCGCACACTTACTCTATCTCACTCTCTCTCTTTCTCACAAATACTTTTACACAACTAGTAAAAACTACAAGTACTTCAGTCATAAATGGTTGTCGTATATCAACATGCCGCCGATATGAACAGGAAATAAAAAAAAAAACGAATCTGAAAAAAAGACATTTATTCTATACGTGTGCAAGTGTGTGTATGAGTTTAATTTTCACATATGTTTGAATATGTGTGTAAATGCTTGATGGTTGTATTATTGTAAAATTTTAATTGGCAGTTTGTATATGTGGTTATTAAAGAAATCCTTTTGGTTTGCATGTTTCAACTTTATTTTACGTTTTGTCGTCATTGTCATTGTTTTTGTTGTTTTGTTCATATAATTTTCTTACTTAAATTTGGCTGAACAGTCGATTTGAGTGTTGGTGGACCGTTGGACGTAAATAATTGTCTGTATGTTCGTTGGTCTGTCCGGCTACTATGTTTGGTTGTCTATGCACAAAATACAACTTTTTATGTTGATATTGTTGTAATGTTTTTGTTTTGCTTTTTGCTGGCATTTTCCCCATTTAACCACAACTGTTGAAAATGTACGTGCATTTCCAAATGCGTAAGCTGTTTTTATGGGCTCACGAGACAAAATAGTAAAATTTCACACCAGCTACGAATGTTTAAGAGTGTACGTAATCCCAACAGTTCGCAAAGGATTCAATGCATCCGAAAAATACAGCAATTTCCATTAACGTCCAACCACCTGATATGCACTAATTCGTTCCTCACGAATATTTTCTTTTTTAACGACAGTGAAAACAATCTTAACGAATGTAATCATTGCAAATGACTCATACATTGACTTCTTTGGAAAAGGTGTTTGACAAGTCTCTTTATTATCTATAGAAAGACGATCTACTTCCTTCTAGGACAAGCACATACTTATGGGTAACCTCAAGTGATAGTCGGAGACTGTCTCGCCAAACTGCTGGGATATTATAGACTATGAATGTGTGTAAATAAGTTTGTAGGTAATACTGGATGTTTGTATATAACACTATATATTTCTATAGATATAGATATAGATATTTTTGTATATATGTAGATATTAAATAGGAATTGACGTAATAACGTGCAACAATAATACGAAATACAACAATATAAACTGGAAAAACACAAATGAATCAACATCTATGGTAACAATGACAACGACGACAACGAAACAAATAAATGAGGTTAAAACATATTATTGGTAAATGTCAGCCATTTCCTCCTATTTTTTTTACAATTTCTGTTGTTGTTTAAGTTTGTTTTCATTACCTTACCTTACCTTTCCTCCCTTATTCGACGTCCATTTTACGGATTGCAAAATCCATTAACAGCAAAGAACAATTGGTAACCGCACACACAGTGACCAAACGATTGAAGGCCTCAAAATTTTTAAATGTTAAACAAAAATGAAATTGAAATGGCAGCAAATATAAATTCACCTCATTAAATTTAACCAATTTAAAACCCAACAACCATCAACCGAATATGATAAACCCATGACAGCAGCTATTGTTACAAAATGTTTAATTATATTCAAAAAAAAAAAAAAAGAAAAGAAAATAAAATAAAACAACGAGTGAGAAAATATAAAACAGAGCAGGGGGCGTTTATATTCCACTTAAAATCTCCACAGCATGTGTCACATTTATTTAATTTATTTGAGTGCTATTTTAAACTAAACTGCCACTTGTTTTGAAAAATGTATTTTTGAACAAGGGCAAAATAAAGAAATAATAAACTATTTGTTGGGACCAGCTTCTGTGAATAGTCATTATTATCATGAAATAAAAGGGTTGGGAAATTTGAAAGTTGATGCTTTATAATATGGAAATTTATTTGACTAATTTAACAAGTACGAATGAATAAATGACAGTTTTAAATTTTCGAAATATGAAGTTCAATAGTATTCTTTTTTTTATTTAATTATAATGTCATAAAATGAGAACTTTGTTTGGAGAGCGTGAGTAGTGGTAGGTGAAGCCGTCGTCGAAGTTGATAAGATCATCCCGATGATCGATCAAGTTGTCTTCAATGCGGTCTGACCAGACTTCAACAGACTTTATTATAGATATGTCATTTGCAAAAGGAACTTAAAAATTACTTTGATCTTGGTTCTGAAGTTTTCTGCGAGTTTTTAGGCTAAGAATTTGTTTACATATTTAGGCGGGTAGGTTCCTATAAAAGTTTCTTTTATCAAGTTTCATAACTGTACACTTTTTTTAAGCCAGAAATGATCGTTAAAAAAATTTTCTGAAGGGTACTCTATATGCGACTAGTCAGTAGAGAGAGTTTGACTCAAACTTACTTATGTCGAATTTCATCTCAACACTCATACTTTTAAGGCAGGTATTGCCATTAAGGTCATTTTCTAAAGAGGATCTTATATAGAGTAGGGTCAACTATGGACCGATCCTTTGGTGGAAAGATTTAAGTTCATAATAGATTTACTTATGTCAAATTTCATCGCTATAATCATACTTTTAAGATAGTTATGAGCGTTAGAGTAATTTTCTGAAGAGAACTTTCAATTATAGATCGATCATATATAATTTGGTAGGGAAGACCTTATGTGGGTGTTAGGGTCATAAAATTTGGTAGGGAGATTTTGGGTCATATGGGTCATATAACTTTTAAAACAAATTTGACCGTTAAAGCTGTTCAGGGGTCCACTTGTATGGGGGCTATCCGAAAACGTGGACCGATATGGCCCATTTTTAATACCAAACAAATCTTACCTATAGGAAATATTTATGCAAAATTATCGTGAGTTCAACAAACAGACGGACAGACATGGCTAGATCGTCTTAGAATTTAATAAGGACACAGAATATATATACTTTTATGGGTCTACAACCAATATTTCGATGTGTTACAAATGGAATGACAAAAACAATATAACCCTCATCTTTTCTGATGGTGGGTATAAACATTTCAGTTATGCCTTCCACTTATATTTATATAATTTTATCAAATAAATGACATTGCAGTATTTAATCCAACAAAACCTTTGTATTTAACCTTTTAATTCTTCGAACATAAAATTGAATATATTTTGTATATAAAAAATAAATAATTTATATACATATGAGAGCATAAAACTTTTTCAAAATTTTAAACTTTTTCCTTAATATAACCTCAAATTTCCACTTATCTTGCTAAACTTCTTACAAAACAAAACCTAAAACACAACAAAAAAAGTAAGAAATTTATTTGTGGTCTTGCACTTTCCACATTTCCACTTTTAACATGTAACTTATGAAAATGTCTTGGTCGCTTTAAGAGACATCTTGCCTTCCACCTTTAACAAGGGATGAACAACAACAAAGCCGGAGGGGCAGGAGCGGCAAAAAATTGAAATAATAAAAACAGAATCTGAAACTCATATGCATCGTTGTTTGAACATTCAAGTTTTCAAATTATGTCACGTAAAAAACTTATACACTTGCACGTGCTAGTTGATGACTTTTACAGTGACACTATGTGATCGTCGTTTTGAATATTGTAGACGTGTGTGAATGAAATGTAGGAGTGTGTATGAGTGTTTATGAGGGTTTATATGCATAGGTGGGTGTTATTGTGGTTTAGTTTGTGTGTGTTTTTGATTTTATAGACAGAATGTTTAAATTGGTGTGATGACCAAAAAATGTTGGAGAAAAAAAGAAACGCTGTCTCTAAATGCGCTTACAATAAACTCAACTAAACTAAACTACTTCAATAAAAATATTTAAATAAATCATACACATACTGACATACTCTTATAAACTAAATAAATTCCCATACATAATTTTAGTGTATTTTTACATATCGTCACATTTATTCACATAAAATTCAAAAGGGCGTAACAACAAATTAGTAATTTTCTCAAGTAAGAAAGTTCTAAAATGCAACATAATAGACAATGTCTGACGGTATAGTCACATTCAAACATGTTTATTAATAATATGATATAAATCTTGTAAATCTTATAGCAACAATAGTTTTTATTTTGTTTACTTTATTGTCTCTCTTAAAAATAAAATTTAAAATAAAATTTTTAAAAGTGTTATTACGCCCTTTTGCACTTGCGGTGACGATATTTATATAGCAATGTATTTTAAATGGCTACAAGGTTATACGTATATGTATTTTAGGTGCTGCTCTTAAACTTTGTTATAAATTTTAAATACAAGAATTTTATTTTGTTAATGTTTTTATGGCTTCTAAACAAAATATAAAAAATTGGGAGAAAAAAACGTTTAATCACTTACAAATTTTTGAGTACAAATTATATCATACAATAACGCAACTTGGCCATAACATTTATGAAACAATGTGTGTGAATACACATACATTTTCATACATATGTGTTTATGTCGAGTAGGTAATATTGGCTTAAACTATTGGGTACCAACCATTTGTATATTAATATTGTAATTTTTGTAACTCATCGAAATATTGGTCATAGAGCCACAAAAGTATATGTATGTTTTTGTTATAAGACCTAGCTACATCAGTCAGTCTGACACAGAGTCCAAACGGAAAAATATTTTTAACAATCATAACTTTTTTTTAATTCTCTTATGTATATTGGCGGCTTAAATATATGAAAGCAGTGATAAAAATCTACTCAAATAAATTTTGTATTAACTAATAAGTATATCTCTAACCCTAATGGTAACCTCTATTGGACAAACATTATTTTTTTAAATTTAATATTTTGTTTATTATAATTGACTTAACCCCTATTTCATATACAGTATTGTTCGAAACCTAAGCAACTTTTTTTGCATTGTATACAAAGTGCTATTATTTCTATTTTAATTGATTTATTCAAAATTATATAATTGATAATAATAATATTATGTGTCTACATTTTATTAACAACAACTAAAGTTTAATTCCATTTCGCTGTGAGTTACAAGAAAATAATAACTAAATTAACTCTATAAATAGCTGTTCGAAACTTAATCAACTTTTTGATCTTCTTACGAAAATCTTTGGTCCTTTTGAGTTCCAAACACCTTTATGGAATAGATTAGTGACTAGTTTAGTTCGTAATTAATCCCAAGCGGATTTTAAGCCATTCGAAAGCTGCAATGTTTTCTAAAACTGCGAGTTTCGATCCAGCGCTTCAGAATGCCGAACAGCATCTCTAAGGGACTTGAGTCGGGAGATTTTGATGAACAATCAAATAGTTTGGGTCCCATTACTCGATAACTACTCTTAGATCAACTTTGCCAAGGGTTTTGGTTCATTATCATGCTGAAAATCGCAATAAAGTAAGTTGTTCTGTTTAATCTACTTAATCCTATGGTTCATTTTGTTGGCCAAAAATGTCCCAGAAAGTAAAACAATCCAATTTTATTTGCATTTCAATATCAGGACTTTCTCTACTCACCAAAAATCTTGCCCACAGCCTTAATTGTTTGACCTCCATGTTTTTTAAGCCTTTAATGTACGTCATGTAACCGCATATGAATCCCGCAGTGACATGGCACAGAGTTTACTTAAAGAAATTCGATTTTTTTTTATAAATTCTGTACAATTTTGGGTAGAATATTGAAATAGATTACGCAAGACTAATAAAAAACAGTTTTAAATTCAAGCAAAGTATGTGAGGCTCAAAGGCTGAAGGAAATATTATAACATATCCTTTTAGTGAAGGCCCAATAATAAATGGAGAGCAAAAATTTAAGGGTGTGGCCATGATTTTTAAAGAGAAGGGTTAGTCCTGATGTTGAAACACAAACAGAGTTGGATTGTTTTTCTTCTTGGGACGTTTTTCGCCAACAAAATGAATTATATGATTGAGAACAACGAACAGAACAACTTACTTTATTGCGATTTTCAGCATGATAATGAACCAAAACCTTTGGAAAAGTTGATCTAAGAGTAGTTATAGAGTAATGCGACCCAAACTCTTTGATTGTCCATCAAAATTTCCCGACTCAAGTCCCTTAGAGATGTTGTTCGGCATTCTGAAGCGCTGGATCGAAACTCGCAGTTTTAGAAAACATTGCAGCTTGCGAATGGCTTAAAATCCGCTTGGGAATAATTACGAACTACGCTAATAAATAAACTATTTCATAAAGGTGTTTGGAACTCAAAAGGACCAAAGATTTTCGTAAGAACATCAAAAAGTTGCTTAAGTTACGAACAGCTATTTATGGAGTTAATTCAGTTATTATTTTCTTGTAACTCACAGCGAAATGAAATTAAACTTTTGTTGTTGTTATTATTATGTAGACACATAACGTTATTATTATCAATTATATAATTTTGAGTAAATCTATTAAAATAGAAAATATAGCACTTTGTATACAATGCCAAAAAAAGTTGCTTAGGTTTCGAACAATACTGTATATTACCAATATGTTTTAAGGGAAGCATTATTTTTCGGGCCCTCGACTTGTTGGTGATTATATAAGCTCCGGCATTGCCGAATAACATTCTTACTTGTTCATGCTGTTTTGTTTTGGTTTGCCTCTGTGTATATTAAATTGTTTTTTTTTTTGAAAATTGTTTTAAAGCTTAACATTGTTGTGCAGCACAAATTTTTTGAACCAATTAAGAGCTTATAAAATCAATTTATATTTGCAGTAACGGGTGTGTTAAATACATGTAACCAATAGGATAATTGAACTCCACATATAGTATTGATGGTATGTATGTCCTGTAGTAAAATGCACGTTTTCGGAATTGTAGGTACTTCTTAAATCAGACCCCACTTATACAAATCTGCTAAAGCTATCATCTAGAAAATCAACGATGAGAAAGTAGAACTTACTAACTTACTAACTTACTAACTTACTAACTTACAAACTTACTAACTTACTAACTTACTAACTTACTAACTTACTAACTTACTAACTTACTAACTTACTAACTTGCTAACTTACTAACTTACTAACTTACTAACATACTAACTTACTTACATACTAATTCTTTGCCTCTCTCTACACACATTTGGATTAATACTTATGTGTTATCTCTGCTCAAACAAAATTTTAATTACCGTAACATATACAGTGTTTCAGAATATATACAATGAAATATTTTTTTTAAAGATTAAAAAATATAAAATTTAAAATAAATTTTTAATAAAAAAATATTTAGAAATTTTTAGTTGTAGAGTAATTTATTGGGCATTAACTTATACCATGTCAGCGCTATTCATCTATATGTACTAGATATTTCGATCCATAACAAAATAAGAAGATAACAAATTAACATGTACTTCAGTATTAGTTTTAACTGTGTTACAGCGTATTATCAAACAACTGAAACACTAATACTTACATACATATTACATTTAGGACATTTGGTGTTAGCAAGAGGTTTTTTGTGTTTGTTTTCATTTATTTTGAAGAGATTTTGCTTTGGCTGCCTTTTGCTAGAAAACTAAAATTGCAACAATATTTAGTGTTTCGCTATGTAGCAACCAGCAACAACCATCATAATAGCTAAATACTATGAATAGGGAAAAAGTGGAGTCAAGTGCCAGCAATTGATGTTTCACCTGTGGCAAATTTGTTTTGTTTTTGAAAGAGAAGGATTAAAAATAACAATTTACTTTAGTTTGTTGTATATTTTTTTGCTTAGTTTTTATACAAAAGTTTGTTTAGTTTTTTGCTTAAAATTTGTTAATTTTTTTGGGTACCAAAACATTGTCAACCAAACTACTAAACAAAAACCGTGAAAACTAAAATAGTGTTAGTTTTTAGTTGGCTATAACTAAAACTGCCTTTATCTGCGGCATTTATAGTAACAACAACATCGTATCAACCATCATTATCTACTTCATCATCACCCCTGACTACTTTAACGCTTACCATGTTCAACCAGCCAGCCAACAACTGGCTATTTTGTTTTTGTGTTTGTTATCACAACAAATGACTTAAAAATAAAATCAGCCAAAAACTGCAGGAGAAAATAACATCACATCGCACTCAAAAATAAAAAATAGACGACAAAAAAAAGAATAAAAATGAATGAATGAAAAATGTTGTAACACTTTAAGCCTCTTATCGCAATAGAACATGGTTTAATTGTTAAAATTTTCATGTTAAACACAAGACTTAAGCCAACAGCGCAGAGAAACTTTAGTTAAAAATTCATTTTTGTTTTTTTTTTGTGTTGTTAGTTAGTTAGTTTTCTATAACTATCAAGAGCTCAGTAAGTATATTCAAAATTATCCTGTTTTGCATGCTTTTTGGTTTTCAATTGAAGAGTGTGTAAAATTAATTTTTTATCATGATGGTTTGCATAATTTAGTTTTAGTTTTTCATATTTTAAGTAAAGCTTTTTTCAAACACAAATATTTATGTAAAGTAAATCGCAAAAGTGTTAATTTATGTTTCTGCATTACATTTGCAACAATATCATCAGTTAGTCAGTCAGTCAGTCATAATCTTAAGCTGCTTTTACGTTAAATTAGACAAATCTAAAATCCTATTTAACAGCATTATTAAGAAACAAAATTTGACATTGACTTTGGATTTAAATTGTACTTAATTGTAAAATTGTAATTGTAAAACTAATAGCAATTGTTAATTTCAATCGATCGTATAAGATACACGTTGTATCGGTTCTCATCTCTGATCACGAAATGATCTCATTTTTATACCCTAGAGGGTATGTTGGGTTTATGCTGATGTATGTAACGCACAATAATATTGGTCCTATACCTACCTTAAGGTATACTAAGCGGCTCAGAATCATTTGCTGAGTCGATTTAAACTTTGTAATCAAACTACAGGTCGCAATTTAGGAAATAATTCAATGAAATTTGGCACATGATCTTTTATAGTACTGTAGACGAAGCCTATTGAAAATAGGGTTCCATTATTTCACCTAGGCCCCATAGATTAAACCCGCCAAATAGGGCTTTTAAGTTCATATTTATGTTTAATATACTCGTATCTCGACAAAAAGCTGCAAAACCATGTTCTATACTTGTTTTAATGACCCTGATGAACTTTATAATTATAGGGCCACATCAAAATTTTACTTAAATATCCACAGTTTTATTAAACAGTAAATGGCTTTAGTATATCTGAGGCGAGGTACATTTCAACTTAAGTCACATATTATTCGTATACAAGTGTAGGGTATTATATGGTCGGCCTTGCCCGACTATAACTACTTGCTTGTTTTTTTTGGAAATTTTAAAATTCCTGGGAAAACTTTTTACTGTTTATTGAAAAATTAATTTGGTAATAAATGTGTAAAAATTTAACCAGCAAAATTCTACATATGTAAGAAAAACACATTTTAGTAATATTTTAGAAAATACGTAAAGAAAAGACTTGTCTATAGACTGTAAACTAGACTATAGTTTACAGAATATCGGTACAAACACATAATACCTTCTCCACTATAGTGGTGTAGGATACAAAAAATATAAACTGTAAGTTATCCATCGCACAACCATCTAAAAATACACATTGAATTCCAAGAGAAAACAAAAAATATTCATTTGTTAACTAATCTTCAAAAATTTGAAATTTCTTTTTCCACACTGTAAATAGAATTTATATTGCTAATTTGTAAGAAACACAGTATAATAAATTTATATTTAAATTATATTTAATTTATTTGCTGGCTAGCCATGTTAAGTGTTTAATATTTCATATATAAATTTTCTATTTAAACCAATTTGTGGTGTTCAAACCCATCAGCAAACTTTGTCGAAAACAAAAAGTACAAAAGAAGAAGAAAAAAATAAACATTTGCAGAATGGCAGCAAGACTAGAATTTTATTTTCTACCACAATGTAAAAGCTTAATGATCTTTTCAATTATGTCTGCCATGCTGTATTGCTCTAAACTTTGACCCTTCCATTTTTCCCTCTCTCTACTTGTGTGTGAGTTTGGTCAGCCGACATTTAGACACAATGTGCTTAATGTCATTGTAAAATACAACTGTTTTTAAGGATGCATTTAATAACATCTATACATGCACGTTGTACTTATTATGTGTAAGTATGTATATAGATCTATCTATTTATGTGCGAGTGAATACAAGATGCAATCGCACAAACTTAGTTTTACTTAAAACCAAAAGCCTTTTTTCCAATATAAAAACTTTGCTATTTCCGCAATAGTTTCGTAAAATGTTTTTTTTTTTTTGTGGGATGGCATTCTGTAACATCTCATCTAATGAGCAGACTTATTAAAAGTTTTATTTAAACACAGTAAAACATTGAAGTTGTTGCTGTTTTTTTCTAGTTCTATTACTTGTTTTTCTATTTCTGGTAAATCTTTTGGCTCAAAAACAAAGTTAAGCATTTTTAAAGCCACAGTCAATATTGAGAATGGAATTTACTTTTGTTAGTTTGAATATGAAAATTGGTTTTTGGTTAATAAAATAAAGCTTATGAGAAAAAATTGCATTGTTTAAATTGTAGTAGTATTAGTATATAAAGCTTATTTCATGCAGCATTTGTTTAATATCAATGATTGTGTAAGAGAGTATAACCATTCATTGGTTTTATTACTATTTCATTTTTTTATTATTTATGGTTCTATTTCGTTTCATTTAGAGAAAAAACTAAATATTGAAAAAGTTTATGTTACAATTTTTTACTACTTGCTACAAAATATAAAAAAGATGAAAATTTAGGCAAAATATATATATTTTTTCCGTATAGGATTTTTCTTGCTTTAACATTCAGTGCCAAAACTGTAACACAATCATTGCTTTATAGCTTGTAATGCACATTTCAAACAAAATGAAAAAAACTAAAAACTTTTTTCAAATATTTGTTTTTTTTTGTATTCGCCTTCTCATTTGAATAACTTTATAAATGTTGAAAATTGCTTTAAGAAAAATGTATATTTTGTTAACTTTGAAAAGCCGAACGTACCATAGTGTTCTAACTATTATTGGCATTTACTAAAATTTTTATTTCATTTGAAGCAATACTCGCTCGCCTTTATGGGTTGTGTTTGAGTAGTTGGAAATAATATTTTTAATTTTAGAAAAAAATAAATTTTCCTCGAAAAAGCCCAAAAACAAGAAAATGCATGAGTAAGCTTTACTCTGTTGAGCTGCCGTTTTCAACAATAACGAGTTTAACTGTATTCCACGTGAAAAGTCTAAAAGTAAGAAATGCTGTGAAAAGTTTTTTAATAAAATTTAATATTTGTTATAAATATTAAAAAATAAAGCCCACCTCCTTTACACTTATATACACACATATATATACATGCATATTTATGCAAACAATATAAATGTTATTTTTCTTTAAAGAAAACATTTTATTACCAAAAATGTTTTTTTTTTGTTAAAAAAAGTTAAAACTTTTTTATTACTTTTTTTTCTTCTCTTTTGCTGCACAAATGTTTTTTGTGACTTTAAATGAAGAATATAACAAACAGTTTCATTTTTGTTAAAAAAAGATGCACGAAACTTGAAATTGGTATTAAAGAAACTCTTTTCGGTGGAGTTTTAAAGTAACTGAGTATATCAAAAGCCTAAAGTTAGGGTCACATAGTTGAAATATTTGCAGGAACTAGCGTTGACATTACGTTTTTTTCTTGTTCTTATACAAAAAAAGACATCCAGCGTTTTCTCACAGCCAGAAAGAGCATCAACAATATAATTTTCCGACCCTATAAATTCTGGAGTCCTATAGATTGTGTATTCGATTGAGCTATTATCTATTGGTCTGTCTATTTGACTGTTTATTGAAATCATTTTTCTGCAGACCCCAGATGTATATAAAAGTTTTATAATGCCTTTAATATCAAGTAATGTTTATTTGTATTATTAAATATTGTAACATACAAGCTACTCCCGCTATAGAATTTTTTTCATACATCGTCTTCTCATAATCATAATTTACATTGCAAATTTTTAATATAATACTCGCAGCTTAAGATTAATTCAAACTGTCATCAACATATTTTTAATTTTTTTCTTCTATATATTTTATTTTTTTCATCAACATAATTTTGTTCTTTTTTGTATAATTTCATTGTATGAAAATGTTTTAATTTTATTTTTATAGCAGTAAAGAGTAAGTAGTTCACTTTTTAACCATCTCTGTATTTTTGTTGTTGCTGGACTTTTTTTTCTGTGAAAAAGTTCTTACAATTGCAAATAATCTTTGACACTGCAGAGAACTAGAACTAACGCAACTCCTACTCATGCACTACTAAAACATACATATCTATTCTATGCTACACATCATACATTTTACAATAAAATTACTACAGCCAGCAGCAGCAGCATACTGCTACTGGTAGTAACAATAAAACTTTTTAATGTTTGAGTATGTTTGTGTTAGAATGCGTAAATGTATGTTTGCCATCACATACATACATACATACATATACATAAATTCCCTTGGTTGCTAAAATATAGCAAATGGTGTTGATCACTAAAGCATATTGTATTAGTGTATGTATGTGGATTTGCCTGTCTGTCTATGTGTGTGCATTGTTAAAAATTTAAGTATTTTTCTTGCTGCTTAAATAACGAAGCACTTGACTTTTAACTGTTTGGCAAACATTCTTATAAAATGCTAACACATGTAGTGTACGATTTGCCGAACACAGTGTTCAATTTATTTTAACATCAACCAAACTTTTCATTAAATTTTTTTTTTTTAAATTTTATCAATATAAATAGTTTTTCTAAATATTTTTTAGAAAAGTCTTGTATTTTCATTTTGTTAATATAAAATTAACTTTGTTTTGCTATTTT